>NW_016813480.1:3857537-3903034 GCF_001698545.2 Rhinopithecus bieti
ACCTCAGTTGAAAATGCAGAAATCACCCGTCTTCTGTGTTGCTTGCGCTGGGAGTTGGAGACTGGAGCTGTTCCTATTTGGCCATCTTGCTCTGCCCCTCGGTTTTAGGTCTTATGTTTAAGTCTTTAATCCATCTTAAGTTAATTTTTTTGTATAAAGTATGGGGAAGGGGTCCAATTTCAGTTTTCTCCATATGGCTAGCCAGTTTTCCCAACAGCATTTATTAAATAGGGATTCCTTTCCATATTGCTTGCTTTTGTCAGGTTTGTCAAAGATCAGACTGTTGTAGATGTGTGGCATTAATCCTGAGACCTCTGTTCTGTTCCATTGGTCTATACATCTGTTTTGGAACCAGTACCATGCTGTTACAGTTACTGTAGCCTTGTAGTATAGTTTGAATTCAGGTAATGTGATGCCTCCAGCTTTGTTCTTTTTGCTTAGGGTTGTCTTGGCTATGTGGGCTCTTTTTTGATTCCATATGAAATTTAAAGTAGTTTTTTCTAATTCTGTGAAGAAAGTCAATGGTAGCTTGATGGGGATAGCATTTAATCTATAAATTACTTTGGGCAGTATGGCCATTTTCAGGATATTGATTCTTCCTATCCATGAGCATGGAATGTTTTTCCATTTGTTTTTGTCCTCTTTTTTCCTTGAGCAGTGGTTTGTAGTTCTCCTTGAAGAGCTCCTTCATATCCCTTGTAGTTGTATTCCTAGGTATTTTATTCTCTTTGTAGCAGTTGTGAATGGGAGTTCACTCATGATTTGTCTGTTTGTCTGTTACTGGTGTATAGGAATGCTTGTGATTTTTGCACATTGATTTTGTATCCTGAGAGTTTGCTGAAGTTGCTTATCAGCTTAAGGAGATTTTGGGCTGAGATGATGGGGTTTTCTAAATATGCAATCATGTCATGTGCAAACAGAGACGATTTGACTTCTTCTCTTCCTATTTGAATACTCTTTATTTCTTTCTCTTGCCTGATTGCCCTGGCCAGAACTTCCAACACTATGTTGAATAGGAGACAGGGCATCCTTGTCTTGTGCTGGTTTTCAAAGGGAATGCTTCCAACTTTTGCCCATTCAGTATGATATTGGCTGTGGGTTTGTCATAAATAGCTCTTATTGAGATACGTTCCATCAATACCTAGTTTACTGAGAGTTTTTAGTATGAGGGGGTGTTGAATTTTATTGAAGGCCTTTTCTGCATCTAGTGAGGTAATCATGTGGTTTTTGTCGTTGGTTCTGTTTATGTGATGGATTAAGCTTATTGATTTGTGTATTTTGAACCAGCCTTGCATCTAGGGATGAAGTTGACTTGATGGTGATGGATAAGCTTTTTGACGTGCTGCTGCATTCGGTTTGCCAGTATTTTATTGAGGATTTTCACACTGATGTTCATCAGGGATATTGGCCTGAAAGTTTTTGTTTTGTTGTGTCTCTGCCAAGTTTTGGTATCAGGATGATGCTGGCCTCATAAAACGATTTAGGGAGGAGTCCTCTTTTTCTATTGTTTGGAATAATTTCAGAAGGAATGGTACCAGCTCCTCTTTGTCCCTCTGGTAGAATTCGGCTGTGAATCCATCTGGTCCTGGGCTTTTTTTGGGTGGTAGGCTATTAACTACTGCCTCGATTTCAGAACTTGTTATTGGTCTATTCGGGGATTTGACTTCTTCCTGGTTTAGTCTTGGGGAGGGTGTATGTGTTCAGGAATTTATCCATTTACTGTAAATTTTCTAGTTTATTTGCATAGACGTGTTTACAGTATTCTCTGATGGTAGTTTGTATTTCTATGGGATCAGTGGTGACATCCCCTAGATCATTTTTTATTGTGTCTATTTGATTCTTCTCTCTTTTCTTCTTTCATAGTCTGGGTAGCAGTCTATCTATTTGGTTAATCTTTTCAAAAAACCAGCTCCTGGATTAATTGATTTTTTTGAAGGGTTTTTCATGTCTCTATATCCTTTAGTTCTGCTCTGATCTTAGTTATTTCTTGTCTTCTCCTAGTGTTTGAATTTGTTTGCTTTTCCTCCTCTAGATCTTTTAATTGTGATGTTTGGGTGTCGATTTTGGATCTTTCCTGCTTTATGTTTTTCTCCAAAGTGGTTATTCTAGTTATCAATTTCTCTAACCTTTTTTCAAGGTTCTTAACTTCCTTGCATTGGGTTAGAACATGCTCCTTTAGCTCGGAAAAGTTTGTTATTACCCACCTTCTGAAACATACTTCTGTCAATGTGTCAAACTCATTCTCTATCCAATTTTGTTCCCTTGCTGGTGAGGAGTTGTGATCCTTTGGAGGAGAAGAGGTAGTCTGGTTTTTGGAATTTTCAGCCTTTTTGTGCTGGTTTTCCCTCATCTTTGTGGATTTATCTACCTTTGGTCTTTGATGTTGGTGACCTTCGGATGGGGTTTTTGAGTGGACATCTGTTTTGTTGATGTTGATGAAATTCCTTTCTGTTTGTTAGTTTTCCTTCTAATAGTCAGGTTCCTCTGCTGCAGGTCTGCTGGAGTTTGCTGGAGGTGTTTGCCTGGGTATCAACAGCAGAGGCTGCAGAACAGCAAAAATTGCTGCCTGTTCCTTCCTCTGGAAGCTTCATCCCAGAAGGGCACCCGCCAGATGCCAGTCAGAGCTCTCTTGTACGAGGTGTCTGTCGACTCCTGTTGAGAGGCGGTGTCTCCCAGTCAGGAGGCATAGTGGTCAGGAATCCACTTGAGGAGGCAGTCTGTCTTTAGCAGAGCTCGAATGCTCTGCTGGGAGGTCCGCTGCTCTGTTCAGAGCCGGCACGCAGGGATGTTTAAGTCTGCTGAAGCTGTGCTCACAGCTGCCCCTTCCCCCAGGTGCTTTGTCCCAGGGAGATGGGAGTTTTATCTGTAAGCCCCTGAATGGGGCTGCTGCCTTTCTTTCAGAGATACCCTGTCCGGAGAGAAGGAATCCAGAGAGGCAGTCTGGCTACAGTGGCTTTGCCAAGCTGTGGTGGGCTCCACCCAGTTCAAACTTCCGGGTGGCTTTGTTTACACTGTGAGGGGAAAACTGCCTACTCAAGCCTTAGTGATGGCAGACACCCTTCCCCCAACCAAGCTTGAGTGTCCCAGGTCAACTTCAGACTGCAGTTCTGGCAGGGAGAATTTCAAGCCAGTGGATCTCAGCTTGCTAGGCTCTGTGGGGGTGGGATCTGCTGAGCTAGACCACTTGGCTCTCTGGCTTCAGCCCCCTTTCCAGGGAAGTGAATGGTTCTGTCTGACTGGCATTCCAGGTGCCACTGGGGTATGAAAAAAAAAAACTCCTGCAGCTAGCTCAGTGCAAAACGACCACAGATTTGCGCTTGAAACCCAGGGCCCTGGTGATATAGGCACCCGAGGAAATCTCCTGGTCTGTGGGTTGCAAAGGCCATAGGAAAAGCGTAGTATCTGGACCAGAATGCACCGTTCCTTACAGCACGGTCCCTCACAGCCTCCCTTGGCTAGGGGAGGGAGTTCCTCCATCCCTTGTACTTCCCAGGTGAGGCAATGCCCCACCCTGCTTCTGCTCACCCTTTGTGGGCTGCACCCACCATCTAACCAGTCCCAATGGGATGAACCAGGTACCTCAGTTGGAAATGCAGAAACTACCCACCATCTGTGTGACCTCCCTGGGAGCTACAGACTGGAGCTGTTCCTATTTGACTGTCTTGCCTAGTTCCATTTTTTTTTTTTTTAAAGGCAGGAGTAACCAGAGCGACATAAGGTCAGTTTGTGTTCCCCAGTGTGGCGTGGACTTGAAGAGATATAATAAAGGTGGAGCAGTAACAGTTCACCTGTAAGGAGAAGGAAGCTCAAATTTCTTCATGCATCACTCTTTGCCAGGACTTCCCATAAAGCATCTTATTTAATCCCCCGTCCCCATTTTACAGAAGAAAATTTAAGTCTGCACCTTCCCCACAGCACCTGCAGGCAGAGAGTTGAGTCCTCAAGATGCTGGTCGGCCCCTGCATGCTGCTCCCTCCCTAAGAGGCGGACAAGCTGCACTCTCTGCACCTGCACCTCTCTGGACAAACAGAGCTTGTACCTGCACAACACTCACGGCAGAAGCTTCACTTCCATTTCACACCAGAAACACCGGCACCAACTTCAAATTGTAAGTAAAAGAAAATGAGAAGCACTTGTAAAGTTACAAAAGAGACACAGGAGGGGAATAATTTTTCCAATCCATCCCCACTCAGCATCAACAACACAACAACGAAGAAAAGCAAAACCTATCAGGACAATTGGATTTGGAAGAATCCTTGCCATTGCCATTGCCACCTTCTCTTCCCAGCCCTCCTTGCCCCTCAGTGTTGCCTCTTAAAATTTTGTTCCATTCAAACGTCAAGGGAGCCTCTCTGTATTGTTTTTGAGGTTTGGCTTTCTGAAAACCTTGGTTTTCACGAGCGTGCACGTCAAAAGTTAAATCTCCTTGTCTTTTGACTGTGAGCCTTTTTAGGAAGGGTGGCAATGTACATTCCAAACCTATTGGCTCAGGGTGGCTGTGCGGCGCTGACACAATGAGGAGCTGTGCACCCGCTAAAGGCCTGGCTGAGATGCAGGTGTGCTGAGCTCACCCATCATCTGCTGGGAAGGCAAACATCAGTGCAGGATGAATGAAATTGGCCCTAACTCTGCAAAGCAACAGAAAAGAAAATTGGCTAGGCGTGGTGGCTCATGTGTGTAATTCCAACGCTTTGGGACACTGAGGTGAAGGACAGATCGAGGTCAGGAGTTTGAGATCAGCCAGGACAACATCATGAGACCTTGTTTCTACAAAAAAATAAAAATAGCTGGGTATGGTAGTGTGCTTGTCGTCCCAGAAATTTGGGAGGCTAAGGTGGGGGGATCGCTTGGGCTCAGGAGTTCAAGGCTGAAGTGAGCTATGATTGTGCCGCTGCACTCCAGCTTAGGTGACAGAGTGAGACCATATCTGGTAGAAAAAAAAAAATAGAAGAAAAAGAAAATACCATGGCCAAATAAAGTACTTAGTAAGCCCACAGTAATTTGCCACAGGAGGGAGGAAGCAAATTCCAGGCTGAAATCTAGTTCCTCATTTCCCGAAATCATTCATGCCCACTCTCTCCCTGTATGAAATGCCTAGAACTTGGTGTCAATTTTAAGCTTAATTTTACAGCAAACAGGGAAGGTATCTCAGTTCAATATATTGGGATTCTACTAGCACTCACTTCAGAAGCCCTGTGTGCATGCAAAGGAATTCTTAGATAAACAATGAAGTGATCCCACAGCACCTGCATCCCTACTATAACTTAAAAACCACCCACACACCCGATCCTGATGTTTAAATAACAAGCCACTGGTATGTCTAGGACACCTGCACAAAGGAGATGTAAACCCACAGCTTCTAGCATGAAAATCTGCCAACTTAGCATCCCTGTCACCTACAACTGATGGAGAGTGAGATTGAGCAACTCCCTAAAAATGTCATTCCTACAAACTTAGTGTCATTAGAAACAAAAATAATGAACACACTTACTTTATCAGTGTTTTTTGTCACCAAGGCACAAGGGAATTTTATCAATGAACCTTGCTATTCCGAAACCACAAAAGTCAGTGGTGGTTCATTAACATAACATGGTAAGGGGTTCTCAAAAGCACCCCCAGTATGCTCTTACCAAGCACATTCACCCCCCAGGAGGACGAGGCAATGCTTTCTGGGGGTTATAATTTAAATATGCTAAAATGCACAGATCTTCAGCTATTAACACAACTGTCTACACCTGTCTACCATCCAAAACAAAATAGAGAACATTCCCATCATCCCAGAAAGTCCTCCTGTGCCCTCTTCAGTCAATCTCCACCCTCAATAGGTAGCCCTGCCTGCTGTCACTATAGCTAAGTTTTGCCTGTTCTCAAACTTCATATGAATGAAATGACAGAGTACAGTTCTGTTGAATCTGGCTTCTTTCACTCAACATGATGTCTCTGAGACGGGATCCGTGCAGTTGCATGTATCTGTAATTCATTCTTTTTAGTTTTGGAATCATAGTCCATTGCACGAATAGATCACAATTTGTTCACCCAGTCTCTTGTTGATGGACATTTGGGTTATTTCCTATAATTAAGAATAAGGCTGCTATTTACAAGCTTCCACAAGTCTTTTTGTGTGTGTGGCCATATGTTTCCAATTCTTTTGGGTCAACATCTGGGAGTGAGCTTGCTCTGTCATATGGGAAGAGTATGATTAGCTTTATCAGACACAGCCAAAGAGTTCTCCAAAGTGGCTGTCTGAACAAAGCAAGTGCACGTGCATTCCAGTTGCTCCACATCCTCAGCAGCACTTGGTATGGTGTCTGTTTCCACTCCAGTGGCTCATGGGGGAAAGGGAGTGTGCATGAGGTGGGACGACTCTGGCAAATCTTCCCACCACCCTGTGAGCTATTCAGGACCAAAGCAACTGCTCTCCACTGACTCGCGGGACGGCCCAAGGTTACAAGCTCCAGAGAGGACACTGGTCTGGAGGCGGCGAGTTACCTCCACTGATTATTCACAGTCAGGTACAGATCCAACTCCCCCTCTTCTCTTTCCCCACTTCTTGCTACTGCCCTTGCCCTTGACTAGTTAAACAAAATTAAAAATAAATAAATAAATAAAGCTCCAGAAAGGAAACCCTGACGAAAACAAGAACTCTTGACTCCCTCTCCATTCAGGACATACGGAATTGGGTGTGTTTGGTTTGAATTGGTGGTAACATTTAAACTCTTGTTCACTGTTAAATAAACAGGCAGGCAGTGAGGAGAAGACATTTCCCAATTTTCCCAAACAGAGTGAGGAAGGGGAGTGCTGTTACTGTTCTTTGCCTACTTATTTGAGAGAAAGGTGAAACCCTTGACTCCCTGAAATTATTAGCTGGTTTTTCTTTTCCAGGACAGAAATTATTAGCTGGTTTTGAATTTCCTATTTTTCTCCTTAGGACCCAATTTGAGAGACCAACATGTTGGTTTAACCAAATAGCTATTTTACATCACCCAGAACGACCCCTGCCCTACTCTGCTGTCTCTTCCTGAAGCTGTTATCTGGATGTAAAGACAGGTGGTTCCTGGGCCATTCTCCACAGGGCGTGACATGGGAAACCAGGCAGGGAAACAGCACGTTGCCCCTGAGATATGCGACTTTTATTTCCAAGGTAAAAATGGGGCAGGTTTAAAATGGGTACTGTGTGGTTTAAAAATAAGCAGTCTGAGCTGGGAGCGGTGGCTCGTACCTGTAATCCCTGCACTTTGGGAGGCCAAGGAGGCAGATGGGTCACCTGAGGTCAAGAGTTCGAGATCAGCCTGGCCAACATGGTGAAACTCTGTCCCTACTAAAAATACAAAAATTAGCCAGGCATGGTGGTGTGTCCCTATAGTCTCAGCTATTTGCGGGGCTGAGGCAGGAGAATCGCTTCCTGGGAGGCGGAGGCAGCAGTGAGCTATAATCTTGCCACTGCACTCCAGCCTAGGTGACAGAGCGAGACTCTGTCTCAGAAAAAAAAAAAAAAACAAAACAAAACAGGCAGTCTGTACTCTTTCACTTTCAAGAACAACATAAATAAGTTCACTGAAGACACATGTGCGGTCTCTATCTTCTGTGTCTCGGGGCAACTGTCCGCCTGGAGCCTTGGGAAGGGCTGCAGAGGCACCTGGACGCCCAGCCTCAACCCTTGCTGGGGCCCTCCTCTGGCAGAGGTGAGACTGCAGCTTCCAGGAATTGTGCTGGGGGCCTGTGTGTCTCTGGCATCTTGTTTATATTGTGTGCTTATAGGCAATTTTAATAATCACTATTTCTAGATTGCAATCTTCCTGTGGTTATATAGAAAGCCAAGAGAGGCCCTGTGCAAAGTTATCCCGGACCAGAAGAGAAAAATTGGATGCCTAACGATTGCCAAACCCCCGATCATCCAGACAATTAGGGTCAAGGTCAAAGCGCAGTATTTAGGACAGACATTGATAAAGATAGGGCAGATGGCCACCTCACCTTGTCACCATCTGAGTGGGGAGCCCTGAGATGGGTCCCCTCCCACCAGCAATGGCCTGCTGGCCTCCACAGGTGGAAGGTGCAGGGATGCAGTCACTAAAGCTGTTCTCCTGCCCCTGCAGAGCCCAGCCCTGGAACAGATGGATTCCATTTCATTTCATTCACTCACTGCTGGCTGCACTGCTGGAACGCACGCCCTATGGCACCATCCGTGAGTTACTCGCGCTTCCCACAACAGAGGGAGAGGGTACTTTGCTCACCCCTCCTCCCACAGAGGGGGATGAAGTCAGGAGCCTGGTGGAGGCACCACTGAGGAAGGGCTTCTGAAAGGACCAAAGACAGTGACCAGCAAGTGTTTCTTGCAAGGCCGAGGAGCTGAAGCTTCCAGGAGGGACTGCACAGTCTTGAAAAGCACCATCCATGTCCCCTCCGGCTGCCGTAACAAAACACCACAGACCGGGTGACTTAAACCAGAGATATGTATCTGCTTGCAGTCCTGGAGGCTGGAAGTCTGTGATCAGGGAGCCAGCATGGTTAGGTTCTGGCAAGCACCTCTTCCTGGCTTGCAGAGACCTCCCATCTCACTGTGTGCTCCTTTTTGTGCACGAATAGTGTGATCAAGCTCTCTGCTGTCCCTTAAAAGGGTGCTAATCCCAACACAAGGGCCCCACCCTCCTCACCGCAGCTAACCCTAGTTATCTTCTCAAGTCCCCATGATCCAGCCATCACACTGGAGGTTAGGGCTGCAACTCTGGGATTTGAAGCAAGACATATTCAGTCCATAGCAAGCATAAGCAGGCTGCCAGGGCTCCAATCCCAGCTCTGCCATTGACTCATTACTTAACCACTGTGGCTCAGTTTTGTCCTCTGTAAAATGGGGAAAACATACTTTGTAGGGCTACTGTGAAGCTGAAGTGAATTACTAGCTGTAAAGTACTATAAAAGGTGCTTGGCACACGGTAAGTGCCACACATGTTACCTATAACTAATGATTTTTTACACTATTGATGATAACCACCATTCTTATTCAGACATCCTAGATGTGGCCAGCGGTGATGTGTGATGATTCCTTAATGAGTTTTGAGGCGGAACTGGGTCCCAGGGAGTATGATCTGCTCCTGCTGTCAGGAGAAGGGCTACCCACCACTCCTCTCAGAGAGGTGCAAGGGTTGAGCTGTGCTATCGAAGTCCCAGATTACACTGGGAATAGGTTGCTGACTGGTGACAGACAGTAAGTGTTAATAGTGACGCCGGTGCCAAGAGAAAGCTAAGTCTCTTTTTTATACTCCAATACAAACATCAGCCCCTGGTGCCCAATGCCCATTGGCTGCCTTCTATTTTAATTAATTGGTGCAGGTGAACATCCCCTCATCAGGCAGTGGCAAGCATGATGTTCTCTTATCTGCTCTTATCTCCATAGAACACCACTGAAGGCGCACTCAGATCTCGCTCTTTGATGATGAAGGATGTTCACCAATAATTCTGTGCCCAAACAGACTAGAAAAGAGGAGATGATTGCCAAGTAGCTGCACATCAGGCTGTCCGCCTGAGTCACGGCCCCAGGAAGAAGAGGGTGAGTCTCGGCCCAGGTTGTGCTCCAGAGCCTCAGCTGCTTCCACAGGGATGGGGAAGGAGTGAAGCTGTCTCCATCACACAGAGTAGAACTGCCCAGGCCACATGCTTATCTTTATCTTAGCCTTATCACTGAATGAAAGGGGACTTATGAGTTGGAAGTCCTGGAGACTCTCTTGGCCTTGAGGCTTTTATAGAGACTCCCAGATGGCAGGAACCATACACTGAAGACATCTAGTTATTGTCACTGATGATGGTAAAGACTTCTCCCACCCCACAGCAGGCCTCACCAATGCTAAAGGCAAGCAGTCACCCACAGGGCCTCATAACAGTGACGCCAGGAAGGACACGGTCCCCAGCCTCTATTTTCCTACTCGGAATTAATGAAGACGTAGAGAATGGAAATCACATAACAGAAAGCGTATACGCATGAATATACCCTGAATATGAGATATTTCATCTTACCGAAAAGTCCCTGTCAGTCACTCCTTTGGGCATTCAGAATACCCCTGAAAATGCTAATTGGACCTGGAAGACGCATGGATCCTAAATCAGAGTACTGTGTGGGCAGTTACGCCACGCCACAGGATCAACAAGACATATCCTCCTGGATCTTCAATCTCACCCATGCCACAGGATCAACAAGACATATCCTCCTGGATCTTCAATCTCACCCAGAGATTTAGAAAACAGATCCTTTCATATTAAAACCAATAACACGGCTGGGCACGGTGGCTCATGCCTGTAATCCCAGCACTCTGGGAGGCTGAGGTGGGTGGATCACCTGAGGTCAGAAGTTCAAGACCAGCCTGGCCAACATGGCGAAACCCCATCTCTACTAAAAATACAAAAACTGGCCAGGCATGGGGGCGCATGGCTGTAATCCCAGCTACTTGGGAGGCTGAGGCAGGAGAATGGCTCCAACCTGGGAGGTAGAGGTTGTAGTGAGCCAAGATCATGCCACTGCACTCCAGCCTGGGTAACAGAGTGAGATTCTGTCTCAAGAAAACAAAACAAACCAACATAAAACCCATAACATTTTTACAATACATTTGAATAATTTATTTTTACCTAAAACTAGCATCTTTCAGTAAATCTCATTTTTGAGATGTAATGCCACAGGATACTTACGCAGACCTCCCAGGGCGTGTTCTCGCTCTCCTCTGTTACAGGCCTTCCATGGGCGAGTTTGAGGAGAGTGGAATTAAGTCATGAATGTGTATCTGGGTTGGAAAATAATTTATATCAGCTTGCAGAGGACACCCACTGGTGACCTGAGCAGGAGCTGAAGATGCTGGGGCGGACATGGAGGCCGTGAATTCCCCAACCTTGACCTACATCATGACTGTGCTCCCAGCCAGGCTTCTGTTGCTCGTGGTCACTGCTGTGGCTAAGGCTGTTTTGCCTTCCATGCAGTGGATTTCCTGGGGCGCTTCTCAATCTGTATCTCAGATTTGAGATGTATGAGAGAGACCCTCAGGAGGGGAGAGATGTCCCCTTGGGGACATGGCCACTGGCCTCCTGGACCTCACTGAGTGGCAGGACTCGCAGGGATGGTCTCTGCAGTGGAGTAAGTCGGTGAATCGGGAGTGAGGACTCGGGATTCAGATGGACCTGGGATGGAACTGTGCCTCTGAGCCTTAGACTGCGACACTCGAAAGGTTAATTAACCTCTCCGTGCCTCATTTTCCTCCTCTGTAAAATCAAGACTGCCTCACAGGGCTGCCCTGCCTAGCCTGGTCAGCTGCGCTCCCACTCTCACACGATCCTTTCACCAGAACCCTGAGAGGTCCTGGAACGAAACCCTTCAAACTAAGTATACGCTTCTTCCTTCCACAAATTCTACTCCTCCCCGGCCCCAAACATCTGTACAGTGCCTTGTGCTGATCTTGAAACAGCTCTGACTGTAAAATAACTTAGCTGGAGCCAATGAGCTCAGTGGCTGGAGCACAGTACCAGGCGTCTGAGCCCCTGCCAGCTGGCCACGGTCCATCCCTCAGGCAGCCTTCCCGGAGCAGAAAAATCCGGGGACCCCTTGATGAGACATTTTCTCCAATGTTTTCTTTAATTCTGACAACTGCAACTGAAATTTAGCAGCAGCTTCTCGCCCCTCAGGGATTCTTCTCTCTCTCTCTCCCCCTCTCACTATTACACTTTTTACTGCCCCTCCACACCAAAGTTCATGGTGGTGGTGGTTGTTTTTTTTTTTAAAATAGAAAACATTCTTGGGGAGAAAAGACTTGAATTAATAAAGATTTTATGATAACCCAAAGAAAACTGTGAAAAATGTCGATCCCAAGTACCGAATTCAGAAATGAAAATAATGCTTTCTAATTTTAATGTCGATTTCTTTTTTCATGAAAAGAATAATGTTACATCCACCACTAATGTGACTTCCTTCTGCCAGCAGTTTTTGAGAACTTATTATGTGTCAAGCTGTTGGTTACTTCTGAGACACACAAAGATGGAGAAAACACACTCCCACGGACCTCATCAATAAGCATCCAAGCATTTGACAGAATGAGGTGCATATTGCCGGCTAGCGGTTCACGCACAGACAGACACACTGCTGGGGGCACAGGCAGATTCACCAGCACACCTTGCAATCATTCCGACTTCCAACAACCGGTATCCCAAATCATAAACATGTATATTTTTTGCCTAAAACCAACCCTCACTTCCTCCCCTCTGTCCCTAGTATTTCCTATTTTCATCAATGACACACTGGCCTCGGGCATAAGTGAGAGGCAGGTCTTGGTTTCAGGCTCCACTCTCTTCTGTCAAACCCTTCTTTTCTGGGTATGCCCACATATATTATTTCAAAAACCCTTGTAGGGGAGATACTAATTATTCCCATTTTATAGATAAAGGAAATAAGGCTCAGGAGTTGAATGGAGAGTCCAAGGTCATACAGTAAGAGACCAACTCAGGATTTGAATCCAGGTCTCTCCAATTCAAGAATCAGTACCTGTCCCATGGTGTCAGAGATACGTACTTTTTTAATTTTTTTTTTTTTATTAGTGATAGATAGACTCTCGTTATGTTGCCAGGCTGGAGGGGCAGTGGCTATTCACAGTTGTGAGCCTACCACTGATCAGCACAGTAGTTTCGACCTGCTCTGTTTCTGACCTGGGCTTGTTTGCCACTCCTTAGGCAACCTGGTGGTCCCCTGCTCCCAGGAGGTCATCATATTGATGCCGAATTAGTGCAGATACACTATTGGCACGACACACTACAGAACTCCTGGGCTCAAGAAATCCTTCTGCAGGCCTAGATTCTTTTCTTTTCTTTTCTTTGCTTTTTGAGATGAATGTCGCCCAGGCTGGAGTGCAGTGGTGCGATCTTGGTTCACTGCAACTTCTGCCTCCTGGCTTCAAGTGATTCTCCTGCCTCGGCTTCCCGAGTAGCTGGGATTACAGGCATACGCCACCACGTCTGGCTCATTTGTGTAGTTTTAGTAGAGATGGGGTTTCACCACGTTGGCCAGGCTGGTCTCAAACTCCTGACCTCAGGTGATCCGCTCACCTAGGCCTCCCAAAGTGTTGGGATTATGGGCGTGAGCCACCCACCCAGCCCTTACAGGCCTATATGCTTAACAGATAATGGCTTTACTGAATACTTCATCATTTACTAATATTTTCTATATCATGATTTGCTAGCATTTAAATAACTTTCATTTTAATCGATTGCAAGCCTTTAAATTCGTATAGTCCAGCTTCAATTTTTAGCCAGTAATCCTAGTCTGACTTTACCATACATAAATTAATTCTTTTACTATATTTCTGACTCCTGTCTTTTTCCATTTTGCCTAAAATGTAACAGTTTAAAACGATAAACATAATAACTGGACTGTTTCCAGAGGATTTCTCTATTCCTCCAGCACACTGCAGTTGTGCTAACTGAGCAAGCAGTCATGCATCATTACACAATAAAGCCAAACTGCTACGTCTTGGTGCTCAGTTAATAAGCAACATGCAGCTTATCCATGAATAGAAGGCTGGGAGTCTAAACAGGCAGCCAGGTTTGATTGGATTTCATGGTTCCTCACTATTCCTTAGTAGTACAAGTCCTGTTAAGGTTGGGACCTATGGCCGGGCGCGGTGGCTCAAGCCTGTAATCCCAGCACTTTGGGAGGCCAAGACGGGTGGATCACGAGGTTAGGAGATCAAGACCATCCCGGCTAACACAGTGAAACCCCGTCTCTACTAAAAAATACAAAAAACTAGCCAGGCGAGGTGGCGGGTACCTATAGTCCCAGCTATTCGGGAGGCTGAGGCAGCAGAATGGCATAAACCTGGGAGGCGGAGCTTGCAGTGAGCTGAGATCCGGCCACTGCACTCCAGCCTGGGCGACAGAGCGAGACTCCGTCTGAAAAAAAAAAAAAAAAAAAGGTTGGGACCTATGAAATGAAAATAACAGTCTTCAAATCACACCAGAGGAGATGACAGGTTACAAAACACAGACGCATATTGCTTAACAATCGAGATACATTTTGGGAAATGCATAGTTAGGTGAGTGCCTCGTCGTTGTGGGAGCATCCTGGGGTGTACTGACACAAACCTCGATGGGACTGCACACTAGACATCTCGGCTACCTGTTACAGCCCATTGCTTGTACACTACAAGCCTGTACAGCATATTCCTGTACTGAATTTTGTAGGCAACTGTAACACAATGCTAAGTATCTGTGCATCTGAACATATAAAAGGTACAGTATAAATATGGCATTATCATCTTAGGGGCCCCCCTCATCATACGTGTGGGTCATATGCGTGGTCCGCTGTTGACTGAAACATTGTTACCTGGTGCATGACTAGAATCATTTTTATAAAAGGGAAGTAATTTGAGTGAGGAGAGGAAGCCTCCAGTTGACAGCACAGCAGTTCTCCAGGGATTTCAAGCTTGCAACTGCTGAACTCTCCTGGAGGTATTATTATTGTTCTGAGAATCTCTGGAGACAGGACGTTTCTCCACATGGCCCACCCTGGATCATCTCAGATGCTCCCTAGGTTCAAACGCTGGAGGCACATGCTCTCGTTCCTCTAATGGAACGCACAGAGCAGCACGAGGGCTCCTGCTCAGACCCTTCCCTTCTGTGCAATGCCCACGACTCTCAGCAGGGACATGAACAACCTTACTGAACAATGCTTGAAATCTAGTAAATGCCCTGTCCACGGACAGGGGAGGGAGTTCTGGCAAAGAGGCAATACTACTTGTCCCGATGGAAAACATCAGGATCTACTTTGCACCCCAGGCAGATGTTACTTCCAGGTACAGCACAGAACTCATAGTGAAAGGCACTGAACATTTTTCTTAGAAGAAAACATAGCAGAATGTCTTTATGACCTTGATTAGCTTTTAGAGACCATACCAACAGCAGAAGCCACGAAAGAAAATCCATAAGCTTGCCTACATCAACAATGGAAAACTTTCGTACCACAAGACACCTATCAACAAAGTTAAAGGAAAGCCACAGACCGAGAAGTGTGCAATGTGCATTCCATTCCAGATTATGCCCTCTTGGGAAATTCATTCATGTCTACAAACAGATAGGTTCAGGAGTGTTCACTGTAGCATTTCTGGCAATTGCAGGTGAAAGAAAGGAAACTCAAATGTTTATCAATGGGAGAATTTAAAAAATGTTGGATATTTATATCATGGAAAACAACATTAAAAGGAATGTTCTACAATTATATCACTATGATAAACTTCAAAAACAGTTGTTTTTTTTGTTTTTAAAACCCAGTGTTGAGGAAGAGTACATATAATACAATCTATTTAAAGTTTCAAAACCCCACATGTTTAGCACTGTGTATTGTTAACATTTTCTATAGGTTTATGCACGCAGAATACACGCATGAAAACAGCCAACAGTAATGAGACTATTCCTATCTCAGGGGCACTGAGACTGGGAGGACAGCGAAGGAGGCTCATATAATGTGGTCAGCATTTTATTTATTTTCCAAAAGATACGAAGCAAATGGCATGTTAATATTTAAATAGGCCATTTATTTAATTCCTGGGCTTTTGTCTCGTTGTGCAAAATTTGTCACAATTTTGACACATTCCACTCTACCCTGGTGCTTGGTGTGAGGCCTGAGATGCCGGTTTAAAGAATGGACACAGGCATGAAGTCACCACAGTTGGATTCAGCGTGTGCTGCTGCCAGAACTGCAGGGGGAACGAGAGGGACGGTGGTTGTCCCCAAGCAGCAACTGGTCAGGATGGGACGGGTGAGGAGATACTTGTAGGGCAAAGCAGAATCACACGGGTTCTGGAGAGATGCCTGTGTGGGGTTCACTGAGGATCCATTTCAGCGCAGGTAAGAAGAGCACTATAGCCAGAAGAGGGCCAGACACGCTGCCTCCTGCAGAGGTGCTTCCTGCAGAACAGTGTGCTTGGGTTGAGGGCACACATGGCAGGGGCAAGCCTGTGAGGAAGGAGGGCTGCTGAACTGAGGAGCCCAGATTTCCTTCAGGACACAACAGAAAGCCATGGGATCGTTTCAAACAGGGGACAGTCACCAAGGTACCAGCTATGAGAGCAACTGAAGTGCAGACAGGCTCTGGGAGGCACAGGAGGAGGCCCCTGAAGTAGCGGAGGGGACAAGTCAAGCAAGAGCCAGATGGGAGGGGGAAGCAGGAGCAGTACTCGGGGGAGGTGGAACTAGTGGCTCTGAGGCTCCGTGGATCTCCCTTCCTGAGGGAGTCAGAAAGTTCTTGATCTGGAGAGAGGCTGAGGAATTGTGGGTGTGGAGTGCTCCACAAAGATGGATCCATGTGGCCGGATGAGGGCGGCTGTGACGGTGAGGAAAGAGCCACGTGGACTCCGCACACCATGGCATGTTCCCCGCCCTCTCCATGAATCAGCTCAGCTCACCCTCCTGACAGCCCACGTTGCTGCTGCTTCCCCTCTCACACGTGAGGTCACTCAGGCATGAGGGGTCAAGCCGCTTGGCCAGGGTCATGGCAGAGCCAGCATCCAACAAGACCCTAGAACCCAAGCTCTCAGCCTCTCTCAGAGGCCAGGCTAGTCCTCTGTGGGGCAGGGCCGCCTGTGTCTGCTGATGGGTGAACCCGTGGAGGCTCATGTGATCACAGAGGAAAGGAGGACACGGCGGGCAGAGAACCTGGACAGAACCTGGGTGACAGCTATGCTAGGAGGTGGAGGAATAAGAACAGCCAGCCCTCCGTGAAGTCCTCGTCAGTGGGAGCTGTGCTATGAAGGTGAGTGAGACTTCATGTTCAAAAAAAAAAAAAAAAAAAAAAAAAGAAAAGAAATGGAAAGGAAAGGAGAAGGGAGGAGCAGGGATGATAGAAATCCAACGCATTGTCTCTGGAACAAGGACGTGTTGCAGACGTCCTTCCATCTACCCATGACACTCACAACTTCCTTACAATTGTCAAGAAACAGGCGTCTCCAGCCCCTCTAGAGAACACTTTCTGAATCAAAGCCTGTCTCCCTGCTTGCTCTATTCCAAGGTGGACGAGCAGCTTGGGCCTGGAGGCTCCTGGGTGACCCATGAAAGGAGCTGGCAATCCATTCGGTGTCCTATTAGCACCTTTGTTCCCTTTACAACCATAATTCAGGTGAAACACACACACACATGCATGTTTAGGCGTGAAAGTTAACACCACAGACGGTAATGTGAAATACTACATATGTGCAATGGGGTTAATTTACAGTTACTGTGGGATCCATAACTTTGTAATTTCCTGGCTTTGGTCTGTACAGTTTTTCAGACTTCAATGTTTTATTAACTTTTTCTTTAAACTAGCTATCTGACTTTTGGCTGGTATTCCCCGTCGTATTCTCCTGCATATTTCCAAGCTGAATATCATGCCGTAAAAGTCTGTCCATTTCCTCTCATCTCTTTCAGTCCATCTGTATTTTCTACATTTAACCTCCTGGGTCTTCACCTTTTCTGGCTCTGTAAATTTAATTAATGTACTTTGACTTTTTTTTACCAGGTCACTGTTGAAAATTTACATAAAACAGATTCAGTTTTTCTCATCGTACCCTAATGGAAACACTTCAGCTACATTTCCCATTCCAATATATTTCAATTTATCTTTTCAATACAGTTTTCCTAGTTTCAGAATTCTTAGACGTGAGCAAACAGGAATACTTTTGACTGATTCTTCTATGGAGAACTTCCTACGTTTATGGCATTTTCCCTTCTTAAAACTGGATTAATATGTAAATAATATTTGATATCATATACTCTTGATAAATATCATCCAGACTTTTCCTATGTCTTTGTTCTTTTTTTTTTTTTGAGACAGAGTCTCACTCTGTCGGCCAGGCTGGAGTGCAGTGGTGCCATCTCAGCTCACTGCAAGCTCTGCCTCCTGGGTTCACGCCATTCTCCTGCCTCGGCCTCCAGAGTAGCTGAGACTACAGGTGCCCCCCACCACACCTGGCTAATTTTTTGTATTTTTAGTAGAGATGGGGTTTCACCGTGTTAGCCAGGATGGTCTCCATCTCTTGACCTTGTGATCCGCCAGCCTCGGCTTCCCAAAGTGCTGGGATTACAGGTGTGAGCCACCGCGCCCGGCCGCCTTTGTTCCTTTTAATTGTTAAAGGCCCCAAGGTATTTCTTTTGCTTATACAGAACTGTCTTCTTATATTTCTCCATTAATTTTGGAGAATAGAAGATGTTTTCAGAGCAAGAAAAGCAAAGGACAATAATTAGCCTTTTCTTTCATTTTCCAAAAACACAACCAATGAGGTTACTTTCGGCTGCTGTACAAAAGGAAAAAAAAAAAAAAAAAGAAAAAAGAAAAAAAAGAAAGAGAACAAAGACAAAGTAAAGAAAATAAAAAGCCACACAAGTTGAATGAAGGACTTCTATGACTGCACTTGAGATTTTGGTTCACAGAATATTTACCGCAATGGTACATTTTGTTTTCCCTTATAGTTTTACTTGCGTTTTTGTACGGCATTTGATGCCAATGACATACAGCTGTATGTCTCCTTTACCCCTTTTCTTTAAAAAATATTACTCAATTATTGTCAGTTGCTTTGTTTTCCTTATTACCAACTTGCTTTCTCCTCAGATGAAACATTTCTATACTTATCCCAGAAAAAGACTCATATACAGCTATGAGGACTGCCAAGCTTAGGTTTACTAAGTCTACAGAGTGACTTGGAAACACGGAAGGAAACAAGCAGCCACCTCTGGTGAGCTTTCTGTTGCTTCAATAAGCGGAGGGCTGTAGGTGGATGGTTCAGCAGAGGGTAAAACCCCGTCATAGCCCACAGAGTTCCAGGCCTCAGACCTCTGACAGCATCTTGGACAGTGAGCTGAGGTGTAGACAATACCATCAGTAGAGCAGCTTGACAAAGAAACTCCAGGACAACCAGAGCAGACCAGCAAGAAAGGGTCCTGTGTTGTACTGGGGAAAATTGGACCCAACCTTAAAAGACTTTTCCCAGGGGGGCAGTCAGCCTTCCCCTGCTCTGCAAACTGTCTTCCGATGCTTCATCATGGAATTAATCAGAGGATTCTACTCAGATGAGTATGTGCCATGATCCTCCTAATGAACTCCTAGATTAGAAGTCAGATGAAAATTTGTGGGATTGGGATTATTTCCCTTTCTCATTCAGCCTGACTTGAAGATGATGATTTATTATTTTTCTTTCAATTAAGGGATACCTGGAAAACATTTGTTTTGCGCCCTGATACGCAGGCCCATTGAGACTTATTTAATCGAACTTCTCACTGAAGGCTCTGCAGGGCCTGTCTGCGTCTCCACAATGAATGACTTCCGCAGACATTCAGACCCACAGCCTCCCGAAACCTTCTCTATAATCCCCAACATCTGTTCTGTGTCCAGTGCTGACCAACGTGGGAATCAGCAAGGACTGGCTGTCAGAGGAGCAAACACGTTCACGAGCATCAGCTGGGTCTGGATGAACATGCCAGAGGGATGCAACGCTCCAGTTCAAACCATTTGCAACACAGAGGAAACACCTGTTTAGAATTCATCCCAAATCAATGTGAGTTGGGTACTTTGAGGGGTGAGGGTGATAGCAGGAATTCAGATTACAGGAATCTGGGTGCTTGATGTATGACATACCCCATTTCTAAGGCTGATGCTAACACCTACTTTCCCATCTTTTGACTGAGGATGATTCATCTAAAGTTAGTTCGAATCTTACTTACTTTTGGTGACATTCACAATTTTATGAAATCCTTAGGCTTAACCTCCATCAAATGTCTCATATTACCTGCAACTCAAGCCTAATATCTATTATGAAAAATTAAAATATAGTCTGCAGTTTTTAATGTAATGTTTGATTTATTTGGGGAGTGATACAGTTTGGTTGTTTGCCTCCACCATATCTCATGTTGAGATGTGATCCCTCATGTTGAAGGTGGGGCCTCACGGGAGGTGTTTGGGCCATGGGGGCAGATCCCTCACTAATGGCTTGGTGCCCTCTCCATGGTAATGAGTTTGCATGAGATCTCATTGGTTAAAAGAGTGTGGCACTTCCTCTACCCCTTGTTCTCTCTCTTGCGTGTGATATACCAGCTCCCTCTTCGCCTTCTACCACTATTGGAAGCTTCCTGAGGCCCTCACCAGGAGCAGATGCTGGTACCATGCTGCTTGTTCAGAGTGCACAACTGTGAGCCAAAATACCTCTTTTCTTTATAAACTACCCAGCCTCAGGTATTCCTTTACAGCAATGCAAATGGACTGACACAAAGTAAAAATGAATCTTTATATCAGAAAATTACACTGTAATAGTGAGCCACTTCTCCTTCTCTCTAATCAACTGCCCAGCAGGGGAAGTTGACTGAACTCATTCAAGTCTGACAATGGTGGAGAGAGTTTATTTGCTCGCTGTACCAAGGTAGAATAACAATGAGTGACTATGAATCAGAAAAAGAAGACAACAGAATTTACATGATATATCAACGGAGACAACGTGTCCTTCAGGGAGGCAGCTGCCCTAATCCGCCACAATTTAATAGGGTGAGTTTAATGATTAAGTAACTGAATTTCCATAAGCCTGAGTTTACTCGTCTGTAAAACAGGGTGTCATCCTTGCAGAGTGTTTGCTGGACATCCAATGTTTTATAGATATATAGCTTAGCTTAGTAGCATCCTTAGCACTTAGTAACAGCAGCTGGGATTTTTGGCACATTCTTGCAAAAGTTGGCAAATCGAACTCTCCAGAATGGTATCTGAGTCCACTCCGGGTCTTACTCCTTCTTTCAGAACCCAGCTCCTGGCCCTTAGTCCCCAGCAACCTGCATTTCAGCCATACCCAACTGTCTGAATTTCTTCAAATCCTCAACCTTCTTTTATTTGTCTTTCCCCGTCTTCACTTAGCTGGCAGTGCCCCTCCGCCACTGTTCTGGCCTTGAGAATTCCTCTTCCTCCTTCAAGACACAGCTGAAAGGACACTGCCTGAGCTTCTCCAGCAGCACAGCCTGCTCCCTCCCGTGTTCCTCTATGATAACAGTTCTAGAGCCACCATTTGTTGTATGACAACCATTTGTCAGGCACTGTACTGGTCACTGGCCTTCCCTTCATTTAATACATATGGTGACCCTACCACAAGAGCCTTATCCTTCATTTGGTAGATGAGGATGGTTTGCTCAGGAAGGTCAAATAATCTTCCTAAGGTCACACTGCTGACTGGAGGTAAAAGCCACCACTGGAATCAAGGCTGCAGACCCTGCAGAGCGTGTTCCCGCCACTGTGCCTTGAGATCTGTATCAGTTCAATGCCATGCCTATGTGTACTCACTTCTTCACTAGACTGACGGCCTCCTAGTGCGAGGTACACGTTCTCTACATCCCTGTATTCTCAGTGGCTGCTCTGTCACGGGCAGACACTTACCTAATGGATTCACTAGAGACAATGAAAGGGAAGCTGTTTTCCACACAGCCTACCCGTACATACCATAAATCCTATACAGGCTGCTTTGTTGGGGTATAAACATCTGGAAAAGAAGTTAAGGCCCAGCACCGGTAACACCACTTCATAAACTGTTAGCAACTGACACTAAGTCTTTTCGTTTGGATTCTTAAGTTAGCATCAGGTAAACCTTTTCTCTTGGGTAGCTTTCCTCATAGGCCTTTGCACCTGAGTTTATTTTGAGCTGGTTAGCTACAAGTATGCACTCTCGGAGGGGTCTGCACGGTACTCACCGTCAGCCCAGACTGACTCAGCCCCAGGAGACAGAGCTGCCTGCCTCCAGGTCTTGCTGTGGCTGAGATCTTGGCAATAAATCCCTCTGTGGATTGGACTCTTGGGTTCCATTTTCAGAGGGAGAGTTTCATGATGTAATGACAAACTAACTGCAACCAAGCTCACTGCAAGAGTCCTTGTCACTTGAAATGTACTCTGGGCAAGCCAGTCCCATGGACAGGCACTCCACCAACTTCAGCTTGTGCATCTGTCACGTGGCCTTTGAGGCTGACTTAGACTGGGCTTGAGTGCAGCACTGAAGCTGGGTCTACCCCCACGCCCTTGGGAAGGCCTAGGTGCACACCCTCCCAGTCTTTCCATATTCACTGGCTACACCTGACTGAGATGCACCTACCTACATCCCCGTGTAATCACAATCACTGCTGTCATTTATTCAACACTCATCCTGAGCCAGGCATTGTGCTAAGCACTTTAACACGAATTAAAAAAGGGAAAAAAAAAAAAAACCCAACTGAATTAACAGAGTAAACCCTGTGATCTTGAGTTTCATTTTGCAGATGGTATTAAGAGGCATGAAGAGATTAGGTGATATGTCTGGGGCCAAGCAGTGACCTAGCTTAGAGATCCTGTGCTCAGAACTGCCAGGCTATCCTGCATAGCCAAAAACCATCAGGGAAAGTAGAAGGGAATCCAAGAACATCCCTGCCAAGTGAGGCAGAAAATTAAGATGGGAAACTGGGCTGGCCCTGCCATGTTATCTGGCATCCGTGGAAGGAGAAGCTGAGGAAACAGAAGTTGGAGTAAAAAAGTTCACACACGGCAGGTGCGGTGGCTCATGCCTGTAATCCCTTTCGGGATTACTTTGGGAAGCCAAGGTGGACGGATCACCTGAGATCAGGAGTTTGAGACCAGCCAGGCCAACATGGCAAAGCCCTGTCCCTGCCAATACGCACAAAAAAATAGTGAGGTGTGGTGGCATGCACCTGTACTCCCAGCTACTGGGGAGGCTGAGGTGGGAGAATCACTTGAACCTGGGAGGCGGAGGTTGTGGTGAGCCGAGATCACGCCACTGCAATCCAGCCTGGGTGACAGAGTGAGACTCTTTGTCTCAAAAAAAAAAAAAAAAAAAAAAAAAAAAGTTCGTGCACAGCTCACAACAATGCACTGGTAACGGGAAGCCTAACTAAGAGGATGAAAAGTGAAATTTGGGGGGCATTAACTATGGTTCCTTTCAGGTCTAAACCTTATAACTGACTTCCCCAGCAGGCTTTGAGCAATCAAAACACTCAGGATAAATCCCATAAGCCTACCTAATTGAATAATCCAGATTCTGTTTGCTTGGGTTTTTGAAGCATCGAAACAGTTCCTTTGTGTGCTGATTCTGGCTCCCCTGCCGTTTTAATGAAGCCTCCCAAGGCTCACAAGCATATGAAAATTAGGTGGAAAGAAAACTTGCAGCCTTTGACGCCAATGACCACAAGGTGCAAGTATTCAGGTTTGGTCTTTTGCTACAGCAGCTACAGCTGATGCTCCAGAGCTGCCCCAGAGGGAAATGTTCCTGTTTATTTTCCTTTGTGGGGAGGGGGCAATGGTTACTCAAGGGATGAAAAGGGTTCTTTCGGGATGAAAAGGGTTCTTTCTTGCAGGAAGCTGTGACAAAACAGACACCAGGGAATCCCCAAGCAAAATGCTCCCTGGCGTTTCTTCTCTGACCAAGAGGCTGGAGGTAGGCGTTGTTTTCTGAGGACCACACCAGAGGCCTTTTTCCTTTCTGTTCCCCTCTGAGATCCACATTCAGCACAACATCTGCTCAGCCGCCTAAGCTGACGTGCTTCTGTGATACGTTTTTTCTACTTGACGGGGAGCATCCATCACTGTGTGGGTAAATGTATAATAGGGCCCCAAACCTCAACTCTCCAGTGTTCCCCTTTCTTTCCTTTTTTTCTTTCTTTCTTTTTTGAGATGGACTTTCACTCTTGTCACCCAGGCTGGAGTGCAATGGCGTGATCTCGGCTCACTGCAACCTCCACCTCCCGGGTTCAAGTGATTCTCCTGCCTCAGCCTCCCAAGTAGCTGGGATTACAGGCATGCGCCACCATACCCAGCTAATTTTTGTATTTTTAGTAGAGACGGGGTTTCTCCATGTTGGCCAGGCTGGTCTCGAACTCCTGACCTCAGGTGAAATGGCCGCCTCAGCCTCCCAAAGTGCTGGGATTACAGGCGTGAGCCACCGCGCCCGGCCCCGGCTTTCCCCTGTCTTGGATGCCACTTCACACACTGATGAAGGCTCTTCTCAAGGTTGGCCACAGGCTTCAAGATTCTTCCTCAACTCAAGCTGCTTCTAATTTACTTCCATTTCATTCAGGTATTGCAGACTGTTCAGTGCTCTCAGCCTCACAGCGGGCAGAGCACCCACCACCACAGCCCACTGCTTATCCAACGTGCCTGTCAAACAAGGTTCTACACTCGGCAGTCGAGGAGGGTGGGGGAGGACACCAGGACCCACGGGGCACAGTCGCTTCTGTGGCATCTTACATTTGAACTGCACAGCATAGGACAGGAGCCATAGTGAAGATAAAGCAATACACACGTTAGTATCCTTTAATCAAAATGCTTGGGGCCGGAAGTGTTTTGGAGTTGAGATTTTCTTGAATTTTGGAATAACTGCATATACACCATGAAGTATCCTGGAGATGGGACCCAGGTCTAAACACGAAATTCATTTACATTTCATATATACCTCGTAGACATAGCCTGAAGGTGATTTTCTTTTTCCCTTAGGGACGCTAAATGAACCGTGTCATGCATTTGTGTTTTGGCTGTGACTCAGCCCATGAGCTCAGGTGTGGAACTGTCCACCTGTGGCGTCCTGTCAGGTGTCAGAAAGTTTCCGATGTGGGTGCACTTCAGATTTGGGATTTTCACATTAGGGAGGCTCACCCTCTACTGTGGAAGAACAAGGGAGGCAGAGGTCACTTCTGGTTGGGGACAAATCCAAAATGCAGCATGAACAGGTCTTGTCAAAGTGGGTGCGGTTTTCCTATTAAAATGGCAACAGGAGGGAGCTGGAGATGCAGGACCAGCAGGAAGGAAGGAACGCCAGCGGCAAGGCTGTGTAGTTCCTCCCACGTGGGGGGATGCGGAGGAGGCGTGACAGGTCGGCTGCAGCCAGACCCTAAGGCCCAGTGCACAGCAGCTGGGTGGCTGAGATTCTATCTGACAGACAGCGAGACGGCACTGAGCCTTCCTTCATCTGTTATCCAACCAAAAAATACTTTTGAGCCCATGTTATGTGTGAGACACTGAGCCAGGTTCTGGGCACACAATGAAGAAAAAAAACCACACAAGGTTCCTCACCTCAAGGTGTTTACATTCTGGGGAAGGGCAAACATGTTAACATGAAAGAAAGAACACAATTAACATCCTTGCCATCAATGGCAGTGGAAGAAAGCATTTTGGTGCCACTGCAGAGGGGGCTTAGGGCTTCCCTCAAGAGGCAGTATTTGAGCTGAGTCCCCCAAAAGGTGCAGAAATTGCCAAGAGAGTTTGGGGAGCTGCACACAGAGGCAACAGGCACGCAAAGGCCCTGAGCGCAAGGCCTTAATGCACGGGAGGAACTGGGCGTGGTGGGGGATGGGGGCGGAGGTGGGCAGACAGTGCTTTAAGGGGAAGCTAAGAGGAGCACAGGGCCAGGCCAGGCTGGGACTTGTTAGCAGGTAAAGGATCTGGGTTCTAAGTATAATTCTAAATCATTAAAGGGTTTGAAAGACAGAAGGAACATAGTTTGATTCACGTTGTTAAAAGATCATTCCAGGTGCAGTGCAGAAGAGAGGGGAGAGTGTCAGCATGGAGGGAGAGGACAGCATTAAATGCTGCAGGCGGGCTGAGGGGGAGACTGGCAGAGACCTACGGGTCTCAGAGACTAGAAAGTCCCAGGCCAGGCGCGGTGGCTCAAGCCTGTAATCCCAGCACTTTGGGAGGCCGAGATGGGCAGATCACGAGGTCAGGAGATTGAGACCATCCTGGCTGACCCGGTGAAACCCTGTCTCTACTAAAAAATACAAAAAACTAGCCGGGCGAGGTGGCGGGCGCCTGTAGTCCCAGCTACTCCGGAGGCTGAGCCAGGAGAATGGCGTGAACCTCGGAGGCGGAGCTTGCAGTGAGCTGAGATCCGGCCACTGCACTCCAGCCTGGGCGGCAGAGCGAGACTCTGTCTCAAAAAAAAAAAAAAAAAAAAGGAAAGTCCCTCACAACCCATCAGAGAAAAGCTCCATGTTGTGCAAGGAGCAAAGGCACGTGGGGCGGCTCCACCTACAAGCTGGAGAGAACCGTGGAGCAACAGAGCAGAGTCATTTCAGGCATTTGGGAGTTCATGTTAGGGAAGTTAAATGATATTAGGGAAAAGCCCATGGGGATAGGGGAATTAAAAATGTACAAGTAGTCACAGGATTAGGGAAGATTTGGATTTTGGGTTTTATTTTAGAGACAGGGTCTCGCTCTGTTGCCCAGGCTTCAGTGCACTGGCATGATCACAGCTCACTGCAACCTCAAACTCATGGGCTCAAGTCACTGTCCAGGTGCAGCGCCACCACATCTGGCTAATTTATTATTTTTTTTGTAGAGACAAGGTCTCACTATGTTGCCAGGCTGGTCTCAAACTCCTGGGCTCAAGGGATCCTCCCATCTTGGCCTCCCAAAGCACTGGGATTACTGGCATGAGCCACTGAGCCGGGTCCCTGGCAAGGTTTTTTTAAATCTTCATTTTGTTCAGGAGTAGCATGGAGGGGAGTATCAGGTTGTTTGTATGTAACCAAAAATTCAGCAAACAGTGGCTCAAACAAGCAGTGGTTGATTTGTGACCCAATGTAATTCTGAAGGATGTATCTGCCTTCTTGGTACTCTCAAGTGCCCAGACCTTTGGGTCCTTTAATACTGCCACCCTCATGTGGGCCGCCTTTCCTCTGGCTTCCAGCCTCACCGTTCCAGGATGGTCACTGTGGCAATGTGCATCCCATCTGCCTTCAGGGAAGGGAGAGGAGGCAGTCCCCACCAGCTCTGCCTGTGTGCTGGACGTCCGGTGACTTCCCTGGTGCTCTCTGGCCCACTCTGGCTCATATGGCCACGCACATTTACGATGGAGGCTGGGGATGCCCATATTTGTCTCTTCAGCATCCTCAGTGGGAAGTGGCAGGAATGAAGGAGGTTGTTAGCGGCTTATGAGTCAGCCACAGAGATGCAGACCATAACCTCAGGAAGAGGTTGTTAGCCTTAAGCACATAGAAAAATTGCAGGGTTCCCAAAAAACACAGAGGAGATACATGATACAGAGAAGTTTTGAAAAAGAGAGGCTTCCGTGTTTTGGCTGCGGCTCAGCCCATGAGCTCAAGTGTGGAACTGTCCACCCGTGGCGTCCTGTCAGGTCTCAGAAAGTTTCCAATTCGGAGGCACTTCAGATTTGGGATTTTCACATTAGGGATGCTCACCTTGTACCGTGGAAGAATAAGTGAGAACTTTCATTGCCATTTATGAAACAGTGCAGCCATCAGCCTGGGGCATGTGACCAGCCTCTGAACGCAAGGGAGGGAAGAAGAGAGCTGGTGAGTTTGGGAGTGTCACCTTGGACTGTGGTGACGGAAAGTCAACAAGATGGGTAATCCATGGAGTTCCCACGGCACAGGAATCCCAGAACAGTGTTCTGTTACTGAAACACCACTTCTGAGTGTCAGTTTCTTTTTAATTATTTAGAGTCATCATTTTCTTTCTCTTTAAAGGTTGGCTTTCAAATTTGCATGGAGTTCTTGCTCTTTCTCCCCTGCCCTCATGTTCTATAGGAGTTCTCTATGTTGAAGGGACTGGCTAATTCTAGAGAGGATGAATATCAATATAGGCTCAATGTAAAGGAAGGAGAGAGGACTACGAAAAAATTTCAATGATGTTCATTTGAACACAGAGACGTCAACAGAATAAATGATTCTTCTATATTCTTCATGACAGAAATAATATAATTCCGAGTCAACTGAAAAGATTCTAGTATCTATGATTCCGAAGGGAGTCTTTAAATATGCATGTCTGCTGACTCTCTCTCTTCCCTAACACAGGCCCCTGGCCATCTGCTCGGGAAAGCTCCAGAGTGTCAAGGGGGCTGTGACTTCTGCCAAGCTGGGGCCACTTTCCAACTGACGGAGAGAAGATGTGGGTTTGTAGAACTTACCCGTTGTTTTCTCTGGGGTTTGAAACCATAACATTTCCATTCAGAGGAAATAGTCTAGGATGTTTATTTTTTCAACCTTCATGAATATTAAAAGCACTGAATTGAAGCCAAAACACAGGAGAAATGAATGCAGTGATACCAAATGTGGGTGTTCTGCTCTCAAAGCCGTCTTCGTCCACGTAAAATGTTTGAAGCAAAATAAGATAAATGGTATCAACATAAAGCTAAATCAAATACAGTTTGGAGACAAAGCGATCGCAATTTCATCTAGGCTTTTGCCATACTCTAGGCAGGACGGCAGCCTGAGAGAGAAACACCTGGTTATAGGAGTGAATGGCAGAGATGGATGAATGTCTATGAAAAATTCAATGCGTCACTTCTTTTCTAAGGCTCAGACTTACTCAGCCTGGATATACCATGAACCTCTGAGGATTTACATATCTTTCACTTGTTATGAAGAACTAATAACCAGTGAGTGGCTTTGATAAGACTGTATGAATATTCAGGCCTTTTAAATCTCTGTGTGTGGAGACACGTATTTCTCAGCATGAACTCATCTAACTACAACATACATCCTATTATTTCTTTTCGGACTCTGCTGGCCCAAAAGCAGCGCCATGGTTTGAGAAATGCTAACTGGCATTATGACCTAAAATAGCTCAGAATTCTGACACAGGCAGCTACCAGCCTATTTGGAGATTGGAAATCATGCAGGGGCCCCCAAAAGTCAAACCTGATTTGTTTTCAAAGAAAAAAACCAAACACTGAACTCAGTCCTGAAATGAAGAAGCCATGGACTTTTGTTCAGCAAAGGTGATAAAATGCAGATGTTTAATCTTTCTGTCAGACGCAGTTTCCAGTGTGTGCAGCAGCCGAGGAGGAGTGGGGCTCTGGGGCCCAGGGACCCGCCGTGCAGCGTGGAGGGCAATATCCAGCTAGCGTTTGTGTGCTCGTATCAGGACAAACCACGCGTGTGAGCCATAGGAAAGGGAAGAAGGTGAATGAAGACTGGATAGGAGGCAAATCAAACACAAAACAATCACACGGGAGAGAGTGGCAAGGAGGAGGTGCGGGAGGCACAGCGGGATGCAGGGAAAGTGCCTTGCTTATCTGCCCGTGGTCCTCCCAGAGCTTTCTGGGCACCAAGAGAAGTCACTACGAAGTCATTGTCAATCCATTTGTTCATGCTTTCAAACATTTCTGAGAGCTCTGCAATAATTTAAAATTTTTAAAAATTATAAAATTTCTGTAGAGGGGCTCTTGCTATATTGCCCAGGCTGGTCTCAAACTCCTGGCCTCAACTGGTTCTCCAGCCTTGGCCTCCCAAAGTGCTGAGAGTACAGGTGTGAATCATTGTGCCTAGCCTACGATAATTTAAAATTTCAGTCTTTTTGTGACTGGTAATAAATCATTTATTTTTATTTTCAAATTTTAAGCTTATTTTGGGGACATGATCCCCAAATCCCCATGATCTGTTGCACGTTTCATTCATTCATTCAGCAAAACAGCCACTGAACACCTATTGTATGCCAGACAGGATTCCATGCAGCAGAGACCATGGACTGTAAGGGAGACCCAGTTCCTGCTCCCCAGAGTCCCTGTCCATGCATTGGAAAACAAAGACATTAAATGAATGATGAATGGCATAAAAGTTACAGTCAAGTGCTCTGGGAGTTGACTCCCAGAGTGGAGAGTGATTGGGAAGGACCCCAGATGCCTGAAAGATGTATAGGAGTTGATTCGGTGACAGGGGAGGGGCCACTGGAATGGGAAAAACAGACGACCCTGCTCTAGGTATAGGCAAGGCCCCCGATGCTGGAGAGGACCTGGAACATTCCAGGAGCTAGCATGGTGGAGCACAGAGTGCAAGTGAAAGCTGCCATGGAAACGAGTTAGATTATGGAGGGTCTTTAAGTCTTGTTAGGAATCCTGGACTATTTCATAATGTCAAGTTGAAGCTATTGAAGGGTTTTAAACAGCATGACAATACACTCAGTCCACATTTAAGACAATTTCATTATGGAAATTTCCTGTGAAAACGGAGAACTGACTGGGTGCGGTGGCTCACGCCTATAATCCTGGCACTTCGGGAGGCCGAGGCAGGTGGATCACCTGAGGTCAGGAGTTCAAGTCCAGCCTGGCCAATATGGAGAAACCCCGTCTCTACTAAAAATACAAAAATTAGCCAGGCATGGTGGCGTGCCTGTAGTCCCAGCTACTGGGGAGGCTGAGACAGGAGAATCGCTTGAACCTGAGAGGCGGAGGTTGCAGTGAGCCGAGATCACACCATTGCACTCCAGCCTGGGCAACAAGAACAAAACTCTGTCTCAAAAAAAAAAAAAAACACTAATAACTTTAGTCAATTTTTTTGTTCAGTGTACATATTTCAATAATTAAACATACTGTACTACATATTTGTTCCCTTTACTAGCTCTTTGAGGACAATAGCCAAGCATTTCATTGCATTCTCAGCAACTAGCTCAATGCCTGTCAAGGAGGAGGCCCATCTAATATATATTTTTTTCATACAGAGTCTCACTGTGTCGCCCAGGCTGGAGTGCAATGGCATGATCTCGGCTTACTGCAAGCTCCATCTCTCGGGTTCATGCCATTCTCCTGCCTCAGCCTCCCAAGTAGCTGGGACTACAGGTCCGTGTCACCACGCCTGGCTACTTTTTTTGTATTTTTAGTAGAGATGGGGTTTCACTGTGTTAGCCAAGATGGTCTTGATCTCCTGACCTCATGATCCGCCTGCCTTGGCCTCCCAAAGTGCTGGGATTACAGGCGTGATCTGAATAATTTAATTTTAAAAATCCAAATAAAAACAGTAAGCACCTGAAAGTCATTGTGACTTCACAAGCGCAGCTGAGAGGTGACTTTTTTCAGGGAATAAAAGTACCACATCACTTATAAAAAAGAAAAGAAAAAGGCAATTCAGTCTTTTATCTGGTTATCAAATATGATAATTTTATACAGAAGGAACCCAGAACACCTAGTATTAGTCTGTTCTCATGCTGCTAATGAAGACATACCCAAGACTGGGTAATTTACAACAAAAAAGAGGTTTCATGGACTCACAGTTATACATGGCTGGGGAGCCTTACAATCATGGCAGAAGGCGAAGGAGCAGCAAAGGCTTGTCTTATGTGGCAGCAGTCAAGAGAGCGTGTGCAGGGGAGTTACCCTTTATAAAACCATCAGATCTTGTGAGACTTACGCACTATTACGAGAACAACATGGGAAAAACCTGCCCCTATAATTCAATCACCTCCCATCGGGTCCCTCCCACGACACGTGGGGATTATGGGAGCTACAATTCAAGATGAGATGTGGGTGGAGACACAGCCAAACCATATCATACCTCAATGAAAAAAATACCGTTATATGTTAAATTGTATTCCCCCCCCAAATCAAACGTTGAAGCCCTAGCCCCTAGTATCTCTGAATATGATCTTATTTGGAAATAGGGTCATTGTAGATACAATTAGTTAGGCTGAAATGAGATAAATAGGGTGAGCCCTAATCCAGTATGACTCATGTCCTTATAAAAAGGGGAAATTTGGACAGACATGCACACAGGAAGACCTGCACGTGAAGAGGAAAGGAAAAATCAGGATGATGCTTCTACAAGCCAAGGAATGCGGAAGATTGCCAAAAAAAAAAAGAAGTTAGGAGGGACCTGGAACAGATTTTCTCTCACTGCCCTGAGAGGGAACCAACCCTTCAACAATTTGGTCTTGGACTTCGAGCCTCCAGAACTGCGAGGCAATCATTTCTGTGGTTACAGCAGCCCGGTCTGTGGCATTTTCTACCAGCAGCCCTAGGAAATGAATCCAGATATCTACCGGAGGTTGGGTCTGTGTCCACAGCATTAATTGTTCTTGTTAAGCCTTCAGTAACTCTGCTCCGAGTGGGAGAGGCACAGCACACAACGCGGAAGGAGGAGGGACTGTGCTGTAGGACACCATCCATCCATTCGGTTCCTGTGCAGATGGGGGAAGCAGGCTGAAGGGTAGCTTCCTGGCTAGTACTGGTTTCCCCATCCATCTCAGCTATTTGGAAAAGAATTACCCTTTGATACTGATGAAAGTCCATCATTTAACAAACCGGACACTGTAACGATACTATCATTTTCCTGTAATGTATATGCAGCCAGAGAAAAACCACACAGAAAATGCTAGACTTACATAATCTACCTATGTGGCAATCTTAGAAAAATAAAGCCAGAAAGAACTTAAATTGTTCAACCACATGTCTACAGAAAGATGAAGATCAAAGCCATCATAAAATATGCCTACCCTGGATCTAGGTCGCATCTTCTATGAGAATAATGGACATCTTTCATGTCCATTTTTTGATTATTTTGATGACTTCTAGGGGACAGAGGGACTTGTGATCATGCCTATTTTACAGAAAAAAAAATAGAGGCTAGGTGTTGAATTATCCCCAGGCTACACTGGGTCTAGATGGCAGGACGGGATCTGGACTTGTTCACTGCAACTTCAGTCTTGACAATTTACAAAAAGAACTGTTGGTTGGCTGGACATCAATATCAATAGTGTCATTTTTCTTAAGTTGAAAATGGTGGTAGGAAAAAGCAGCAAAGGATTTCACAACTTGTACGTTTCATGCTCTTAGCACTCAGCCTGGCCTTCTACGGCTGTGGACTGCAACCTACCCTTTCTGTCCCAAATGTCTTGTGGTGTGCTGGCTTGTAGGAGGCAAATAATAAATGTTCGCTGAAAGTGAAATAAAAGACTTTAATAAAATACAATTTTAGAAAGACTTCATGAACTGGCAAGTAAATTGCTGCTGCTCTTGGCAGGGCTACACTGGTGGATCTGGGAAGGGGAAAACTTGACGGGTATTGTTAGGTCAAATATGATAATTGCGATCCATCTCTGGTGTGAGCAGGGGCACTATTTCTTAATTTGTGCTCCTACTAAGACATGTGTTTCTAGGTTGTTCCTTTGCTTTCTAAAGTAAACAGGGTGGCCAGGTCTGGCTCGATTTAACTCCACTTGTCCCTTGCCCTTCACGTTGAAGATCAACAGAAAAGATCCACAACAGAAAACTGATGTGGATTAGTTCTGGATCAACACGGCGCAGGGTCCAAGGCTGGTTCCCCGTAAAAGAAGGCATCTCCTGGGCTTCCTAGCAGGCAAGGGTCTAGGTACAATTGCAGGAATGAGGCTGCGAGGATTAGAATTTGTGTCTGTCACAGTCAGGAAGCCCAGCCAGCTCATAGTTGCCTGAGATGCAAACAGATGAACAGATGTGTAGAGCCTACCGAACCCCCGCTTTTTAGGAACCCACACCCCTGTCCAGGATATCTGGACACGTGCGGACGTATTAGATGTGGCCTATCATTCTAATGGCCGGCCAGAACAAGAATGTGAGAATGTCACTGACCCTCCTCGTGCCCTCCGAAGAGCTCCGGGAATGCGTATGTATAACCTCTGAGAACTTGGTGGCCTTCCACAGAAGGTGCAGGCAGCTGCCTACGGGAAACCAACTCCCTGCCCACTGACTGGAAACAGATGTCCCTTTCTGTCATCTCTGCAAATAGCTGCAATTCCATAGTGTGATAGTTGTCAACTTCCTTCTATTTGTGGTTCACTGAAACATCAGGATCTAAAGATTTCATCATCTTGTCACCAGCTAACATAAATGCCTAAAACAAGGTTGCAATAATAAAAAGAATTGTACTGATTCATGTAAAAGCATCCTTTTATTCTAAACATCTATAAATCCACCAGGGCCCCTGCTCAGACTCACTCAGTTCATCCAAATTCTGAATGTTGCTTTAGAAGAAAAACTCTTAATGAGCATAATAAACTGACCACAGAGATATTTTGAAATTGCGTGTTACTGATTAGGATGATGGACCCACCTGTAGGATTTTAGGCTAAAGAGAACTTTTACTGATGATGTGGTACAATTCCACCGCCTTATTCTTCTATATTGACATTATAGGCAATCATTTACACCAGAATTTTCCTGCTCTATTCTAAAACCCCAAAAATGCAGTTAATTCTTTTTTTTTTTTTTTGAGACGGAGTCTTGCTCTGTCGCTCAGGCTTGAGTGCAGTGGCCGGATCTCAGTTCACTGCAAGCTCCGCCTCCCGGGTTCACGCCATTCTCCTGCCTCAGCCTCCCGAGTAGCTGGGACTACAGGCACCCGCCACCTCGCCTGGCTAGTTTTTTGGGTTTTTTTTTTAGTAGAGACGGGGTTTCACCGGGTTAACCAGGATGGTCTTGGTCTCCTGACCTTGTGAAAAATGCAGTTAATTCTTATTCCCCAAACTTCACAAAACAAAAGCACCAATGGTTTTACAAAATCTAACAAGGGTTTTACAAAAATCTAACAAATAAACTATAGAAGGAAAAAGATTCACTACCTCAATAAGTTATTTACTTAATCTGGTTTAGAACTATATTAATATTTCAATATACTTTTCACTTTAATACATATTCGATCAAATAAATACCATAAACTATATTTCAAACCATAAATACTGTACGGTTCTACAACATATCACCTAATCAATCAAAATAGCATATGCAGCTTTAGACCTAAGTCTTTTGTGCCAGTACAAGATTTCACAAGTAAATAAACATGGAACAAAATATGAACTTCAACTCAGTTTTTCTTTTCCTTTTTTTTTTTTTTTTTTGAGACAGAGTCTAGCTCTATTGCCAGGCGGGAGTGCAATGGTAGGGTCTTGGCTCACTGCAACCTCCGCCTCCCAGGTTCAAGCAATTCTCTTGCCTCAGCCTCCCAAGTAGCTGGGACTACAGGCACCTGCTACCGTGCCCGGCTAATTTTTTTTTTTTTTGTATTTTTAGTAGAGACAGGGTTTCACTAACCTGGCCAGGCTGGTCTTGAACTCCTGACCTCATGATCTATCCGCCTCGGGTTCCCAAATTGCTGGGATTACAAGGTATGAGCCACTGCGCCCGGTCTCAGCTCAGTTTTTCTGATGTCTGATAATTTTTTAGATAATTTGAGGAAAACGAGTCCATGCTATATACTCTAATATTAGCATACTGTTTTGTAGGAAAAGTCTTTTAGCCTCACTGTTAAATTTTGCTAAGATCTCATTCCTGAGTCATTGCTTTTAGAGAGCAATGGGAAAGAGGAAAAGAGGACTATATGGCTTCTCAAGCTACAAGGAAGGAAGATACAGTTTCTGCACTCTGGTTTTGTTTTGTTGTTTTTGTTTTGAGACAGGGTCTCACCCTGTTGCCCAAGCTGGAGTGCAGTGGCACGATCTTGGCTCACTGCAGCCTCGACCTCCTGGGCTCAGGAGATTCTCCCACCTCAGTCTCCCGAGTAGCCCCAACTATAGGCATGCACCACCACACCTGGCTAATTTTTTTGTATTTTTAGTAGAGAGGGTTTTCACCAGGCTGCTCTCGAACTCCTGGGCTCAAGTGATCCACCTGCCTCAGCCTCCCAAATGCTGGGATTATAGGCGTGAGCCACCACGCCCAGCCTGCCCTCTGGATGCGAACAGTTTTTCCCAGAGCATAAATAAGTAAAAGGAAAATAAAGAAATGTTGAGAGTATTTAGGAAAAGGAGTCTGGCAAAGGCAGAGGAAGAGCGTGGGAGCCTAAGAGCACTGAAAGCTGCAGGATGGGCCTCCATGGACATCCTGGCCAGAAACCGTGAGGTTCTTGTGAGACTGGGCAGGGTAGCCTGCAAGGAGACTTGGCAAATTACCAGGCCTGGTGACTGATGAGTCTGGTGAAAGGGAGGAGCTGGTGGATAGTGGAGCCATTTACTAAGGCAGAAGAGTGGACAGAGGAGATAGTGGGCAGGGGAACACAAAGACATCTTTTTCACACGTGCGGAGCTTAGGATGTGTGTGTGTGTTAACTAGGTTGATGCATCTGGAGGGCACTGGGTCACTGAGTCTAGCACTAGGAAGGGTGACGTAACCTTTAAGAGATTTAGATTTGGAGGTCATACACATGCAGGTATGAATGCAGGCCGGAAGAGTACAAGGACCATTCAGGAAGAATGAGCCAGTATTTACGGGCTGAATGCTGGGGTGTAGAACCTGAACCTGTAAGTTACAGAACAGGGAAAGACCAGAGAAGGAGATGAGCTAGCTGGAGCACAAAAAGAATCTGAAGAAGGGTTTTAAAGAACCAAAGAAAGTGCGTGTGAGACGAAACAAGGCTGGGCGCAACGGTTCACACCTGTAGTCCTGGCGTTTTGGGAGGCTGAGGTGGGAGGATTGCTTGAGCCCAGAAGTTCCAGACCAGCCTGGGCGACATAGCGAGACCCCTGTTTCTACAAACATTTAAAAAATTATCCAGGCATTGTAGTACATGCCTGTGGTCCCAGCTACTTGGGAAGCTGAGGTGGGGGGCACCGCCTGAGCGCGTGAGTTCAAGGTTGTGGGAGCTATCATCGAGGTTAGAGTGAGCTATGACGGCACCACTGCACTCCAGCCTGAGCAACAGAGCAAGACTCTGTCTCAAGAAAATCCCCCAAAACGGACAAAAGTACAGAGAGGTCTGTAAGAAAGAGACAGAAAATCTTTGGAATTGGAATTAAAAGCCGGCTGCCAACTCAGGTGAGACTAATTTCAAAGTAATGAGGGGCAGTGATGGGCTCTGACAGGTAAGGCTGACCTGGAAGTAGGGAAGTGGGTTGAGGGAGGGTAAACGTCCCTTAAAGTGAGACTGTAGTCTCTTAGGGCGGCAGCTGGAGGAGGAGTAGAGAACCCTGAGGCTCCTGCAGCCCACCTCGCAGCACCTCCTACACACTCAGAGCTCAGACAGCCCTCCTCAGCAGAAAGATATACATTCTTTCACATCCCGAAACCAAAAATGCAAAACCCAAATCCCTCCAATCTCTCAGATGAGGTCTGAATACAGTTATACAGGAGAGGGTACACTCAGATAAGAATCACACCAATCCTAAACGCTCTAAGTTGCTATCCCTGGCTGACATCATCTGCCATATGCTGGATGCTTTAGTGGAGACCTTGTTTGTGTTTTCCCCAGATGAACTGATGTTGTCTTCCCTCGGGTCTGCGTCTTCACTGTGGACTTACCCGAACATTTTGAGTAAAAAGGACAATGTACACTTTTGGAAAAGAACATATTAAAGGATAGGTAGCTTCATATCTGGAAAAATATATATTCTTTTACATGTGAATTTCACTTAGTTTCCAGGCAGTACTTAGTTCAGGTTTAAAAAAGAGAATTCATTATCTATGGTTTTCATGCAACACAGTTGCTCATAGCCACTTTTGAGGATCACATGTGTTAGTATCTCTGCCTATGAAGAACAGTATTTTAAACTACTACTTCTTGCTGTTTAGCTCCCATTTGAATACCAAACCCCAGGTTGCAATTTGTGTTAATAATTTTTATGAGGAATACATGATAAGTTATTTAAAATAATCACAGTAACCAATACAGCAGTCCCCTAACATCATGTTACAAGTGGGGTCCAAAACAAAACGAAATAACCAGGATGGGCTGCTGGGAGGGATGGGAGACAAGTGCCAATCAACAAACACCAAATCATGTTATCCTTGGTTTCACTGCATCCAAATTTTCTATGTGTTGACTTGTGCAATACATAGAATATTTATTGTTGGCCGGGGGCTTTCAAAAACTGGGGCAAATTCTCTTTAAAATAAGCAATTTTAATATTTTATAACATAAACTGCTGCTTATTCCCTTCCAAATTAAGAGTCCCTTTGGACCGAGGGGTTCCCTTTGGTGTCCTAGGTAGCAGACACTGGTTTTTCACTGTTGGACGTTAATATACCACGTTGGTTTCTTTCTTGTTTAACCATGGATCTGGCTCCTTGGGCAACAACAGAGCCACCATCAACAAGTAACTGTGTAATTGGAATATCACATAGTTGAAAGCATATGCAGCCCAATCAACAACTATCACACTTTGGCCTCTTCATTTCCTGTTACAAATTTCTCTCCTTCCTATTTTAATAACTGTCACTCTTCCCAGGAAAAGCTCCTATCTATCACCCAGGAACCTTGAGCATCTTGAAGCATTTTACTTTTATCAGAAGGCTTTTGGAAGCCTATCCTTCAAGCTGCACCACTGCCCTTTTATTTCTGAAATGCTCCTTATCTGGCAGTCAGCTCAAGTCCATTTATGTGGTTTGGCCAGGATTTCCACTTTACAAGAGATGAATTCACTGAATCTAAAAACATATGTCCCTCTGCAGATAATTATTCTCTTCAAACATCTGCCTTCTCCTATTTCCCTCATCTTCTTCTTCACGGTCAACCATCTTTTGGGGCTTCTAATATTCAAAGAACAAAAATGTATTCTCTGATATTTAAGAAATTTTAGAATTAAATAAGGTTTTAAAAATTCTGTAGTCCATGGCTATGATACATCTATTAACCTTTAAAATAATACATCACATTTTGAAGAAATTATGGGAAAATACATCTTTCTTTAAATATTTATTAGCACAGTGAAAGCCATGCTATTTTAAAACTTCACCAAGATAGAATTGTCTAGTAAATTATTTATGTCAACATTAATGAGTGCTTGGTCTTGAAATTACACTTATTTGTATGAATTGTAATTGTTACAGCCACCAGCTGATGCTGTACCTCCTAACACAGTAGAGTGAGTTTACAAAGTGGAATGGGCAGGTGCGAAATCCATGAGGCCCTGGGACTATAGCCTAGCTTTGCAGCTGAACATCTCTGTGACATTGGGTAGATGACCTCTTCTCTCTTTCTCAATTTCTTCATAAGATACAGACTGTAAAAACCCCTTCAGGGTTACTATGAGTAGATACAATCAATGCAAAACAATTACTACTGTATTGTATTTGCCTTGACTTTGGACCTGGTAATTTCAGCTGCAGAGTAAGTTAAAATTGGTTCTTGGCAGATTTAGAAAGACTTTAAATGGGAGGAGAAAAAGAAGGAAGGGAAGGGAAGGCAAGGGATGGAAGAAAACCAGGTTAATCTCATTATGTTTAACATTTGGTGTCAACTTTGCTAACTGTATTCATGAAGATATCTAGGACAGAAGAGACCCCTGCTCTGACCAGGAGCTGAACTGGAGGATGACCTCAAAGACAAGGACTCTAAAATTCTACTGACATGAAGAGAGGTTACTACCGGGCATGGGTGGCTACAGTCAATCCTTCTGAGTTGTGCACAATCTGTTAATGCACTAAGAAGTCAAAATAAGTGCAAGATTTAAGGACTTTATAGTGAGAGCAATTGGACTGATAGGGACGTTGGTGCCAGAAAAAAACCCCAACTTATATGGACCCTGGATATTATCTAGGACTCAGCAAGGGCTCACTCAACACATGATTTTCGAGTTCAAGTCTCAAGGTAATAAGAAGAGGTATATAGAAAAAAATAACACAGATAAGAGGAGGCAGAAAGAAGAGAAGCAAACTAATTCACAAATACAACAACCACACTACAATACTCTGTTCAGAGTTAAGGTTTAAAACAACTTCCAGAGCTAGAATAGCAAAACGAAAATGATGATGGGTTAGAAGTGACATGAGTTACAGGCCAAAAGCCACAAAAAGTCACTCTTTTCTGGGCTTCCATTTCCTCATTTGGAAACAAAGAACTTGGGGTGTTCTCTAAGATTTTTTCCACCCTCGCTGGACCACGTGCATCAAACATTGAATCCCATGGCACAGCTGATGCGATAACTTTACATCTGATCAGTGCAATCTGCAGAATTCTGCGGAGGGTCAGTGACAGAAAAGAGGCTGAAGGTTGACTTGCCTGTGAAATGCATGCAGCTGGACACTAGCACCACGTGCACCTGCTGCGGGGATTGTCTTCTTTGGAATGTCCCCACCAAGGGAATGCAAGACAATTTAAAAAGGAAGGCTGAGACCGGCGACACAGTTCTCTGACTCGACCCAGTGTGCTGTGCCCTCGGCCTTGCAGGCTGTACTGCAGAAGGTTTGTTCTGAGTGGCGCAGGGCGCCTGGTCACAGACCAGGAGGAGCCTGTTCAAAGGTATATTTAGGATGAATTATGTGAAAATTGTCCACAACCTAATTTTTTCTCTTTCTGTCACACTGTTAGCGTTTATTAAATCAATGTCTCCATTTCCCTTCCTGTATTTAATCTGACGCACAGTTGGTGGAAAATGCTTTCAAAACCAACCGAGAGCAGATAAATAGCACTGGTTTCATGTTAATAAAGGAACAGGGTTGAGACTGAACTAACGCATGGGTTTAAGTAAATAATTATACAAACTCTATGTTAGAAAAAAAGAAAAATTTCGTGGTAAATGTTTCATGTTTCTGTTTCAACATGATGATAAATGGACCAAGGCACCGGTAGAGAACAATGTAATTTTAGTCTTGGAAGGCAACCTTAGAGTTCATTGCGATTCACTGAATACTTATTAAACCTTACTTGGTGCTAGGCACTGCAATTGCAAAAGCAAGTAAGATGAGGTTCTTGTGTTTAAGAAAACATATGAGGGAGACAGATACAGCCTGGGTCTGTGCTGGGTCTCTAGGACTGGAGTCAGTTCTGCCTCATCCCTGCAGGGGCCAACCCATGCAGGCTGCATTTTCTTGCACCTTCCAACTGGGTCCTCCCAGTGGGAAGCACTGGCAAGAGATTAAAGGGTGAGAAGAAGACAGAAGCCAGGACTTCTCCCTGTGTACCTGGAGGTTTCCAAAATTGGCCATGATTCACTTATGGCTCCCACCCCTGCTGGACTGGCCCACTAGGGCTCCAGCTCCTGAGCCATTGAGCCCAGCGACCCAGCTACTGAGCTCCGGTGTATTTATTGCTTCTTATCTTGGTCTTTTCATCACGGGGTGGTGGCGATTTTCCGTTGTTCACCCCCAGGTTCTCTCTCAGCCCCCTCTATTACATCTGCAATGAATTCCTTTAATGACAATATTTTAAATAATTAGCCTGGCTTCTCTGTCCCCAGTTAGACCCTGACTGATACACAATCCATTGACGGTAACGCAGTATGACAGATGCTCCTCTAGCGTGGGTTTAAGTAAATAATTACACGAAATCTATGATTTCTACAAAGAAGAATTTCACAGAAATGTTTCATGCTTTTGTTTCAACATTATGATAAATGTTCCAATGCACTGGTAGAAAACAACGTAATTTTAGAACAGAAGCACTTTAGAACAGAAATGCTTAAGAGCTGTGGGTCGGCACAGAAAGAGATGAACTCTGCTGGGAAGTCTGGAGAAGATTCTACAGAGGCAGTAACACCTTTTATGGCAAAACCTTGACAAATGGTGAGAGTTTGATGCTTGAAAGGTGAGCCAAATCCTAACAGGTCGGGAAGGGGGAAGAAGGTCATTCCACAGAGAGATGCATGGCACGTGTAAGCCATGGCTTGGTTCCAGTCTTGGAGTCAAAAGGTGGAGTTAAAGAAAGGGTGGGCAGACAAAAGCCCCGTGGGGAGCACTGCAAAGCCCCTCTAAGGAGACTGGGGTTTGCTCTGCAGCCCTTATCCAGTGTCTGTGCAGTGACAGGGGTATACCATAAGGTAAAGCATGGCGTGAAGGGACTATGGTTTGGAGTAACTGCTGCAGTTGAGCAGAAGGTGACAGGGCCACATCAGTACAGCAGCACTGAGAATGTGGATTTGAAGACACACTGGTGAAGGAGAGGAGGGATGGAAACAGGTGGATGTGTAGGTTAGGAAATAGTAAGAGTATTAAAAAACCTTCCACATTCCACATCTGAGCATCAAGATGGATAAGGGTGCTCATCAGTACACAGGCTGTAGACAGTAGGTTTTATTTTCAAGTATGCTGATGCTTAGGTGGCCAAGCAAACACACAGGTGTAAAGTGGGAGAGGTTCCCAGAAAAGCCAAGTCTGGCGCTCAAGAAAGAGGTAAGGGCTGGATATTTATATTAATATTTAATACACACATACACATTGCAGATTGTCATGGGAACGGAAGTTATACCAAGGAAAACACATGAAATCCAGGAAGGACTGAACTCTAAGGAAAAACACTTACATGGAAGCCAGGGAAGGAAGAACTGGCAAATGAGATGGAAAGAGATGGATACGAGGGAACGAGGCAAGAAATAATTTGGGTATCCACAAAGAAGAGTTTCAGGAAGCAGAGGTAGCTGTGAGTATCTAATGGCACAAACATCAAGTGAGATGATGACCGGAGTGTCTTTTGGTCTGATGCTGAGGAGTCATATGAGGTCACCTGGTTCTGTCCCTTCATTTTACTGCTCAGGGAACAAACATCCTGGAGTGATGGACAAAACCACCCAAGGGCTCAGAGCTGCTCAGCAACGAAGCTGGACTAGAACTCTGACTTCCATGGTCAGCCAGAAGCCTTCCTGCTAAAGGATCCCCGTTCTGTGATACAAACCAGAGCTGCCCACAGAGAAGCTCAGAACGACTTTGTACTCTCCATTAATTTCCTAACTCAAATCACTTCAAAAATTGCTGCTTTTCACCATTTTTAAAATTTGATTCACATCAACCTAAGAGAACTTAATTCCTAAAGACTGAACTTATTCTCCAGATCGAGCATCTGAACAAACACAGCATGATTTCTGATTGAGACACTTGAAGCCTAAAGGATCCTCTACACCAGCTTCAGGCAGTGGCATGCACCCCACACTCTAGTGTATAAATCAGACCTTTTTCTTTGTGAAAAACCAATAAACTTGAGAACTAACAATCAATATCTTGCTTAAATGCTCTCCTTCCCCGACAGACATTCACTAGAACAAAGTAAATTATAGTTTTATGAAAGGAAAATAATTTTCTGGCAAAGAAGGTCAGAATGACGTATCTGAATTTTGTTACATTTATTTGAATTTTTCTTCTCACCTGCTCTTTTAAAAGGTGGAAACAACAGGCCGGGCGTGGTGGCTCACGCCTGTCATCCCAGCACTTTGGGAGGCTGAGGCGGGCAGATCACAAGGTCAGAAGATCAAGACCATCCTGGCTAACACGGTGAAACACCGTCTCTACTTAAAAAAATACAAAAAATTAGCTGGGAGTGGTGGCGGGCACCTGTAGTCCCAGCTACTCAGAAGACTGAGGCAGGAAAATGGCGTGAACCCGGGAGGCGGAGCTTGCAGTGAGCCAAGATCGCGCCGCTGCACTCCAGCCTGGGCAACAGAGTGAGACTCTGTCTCAAAAAAAAAAAAAAAAAAAAAAGATGGAAACAAGCATTTCTATTTTTTTCACCATTTTTTAGGTGTTTGGATATTTTCCCTGAAATTGCAGGAATGAACTGCCAATGCAGCATCCTGAAATAGTATAGGCTTCAGAGTCAAACAGCAGTCGGTGTGAACTGCCTCTCTATTGCTTCCTGGCTATGCAATCTTGGGGCAATAATGACAACAGATGGCCTATCCAGTGCTACTCTATATCTGGCACTGTATGGAGTAACATGAGATCAGCTCACTTTGCTCTGCGATTTCTTTAGAAAATTGCTATTTTTAACTCTTTATCCCTTTTCGAAAGCAGGAACCAACACTTAGGGATTATAGTAACTTGCTAAAACTCACACAGGTAGCTAAGTTGGGAGAGAGACGCAGGGCTATCTGACTCAAAGGCTACTCAGTTAATCGGTGCTTTCACAAACACCTACTTCTTAGACTGGGTTGTCATAACTACAAAATGAATCTCCCACTAAGCACCGAGGAGTGCCAACTGTTATCGCAATGGAGGTCGGAGACAGCTGGCTTTAAACATTAGCCTTGATTGGAATTACAACCCAAAGCTCAAAGACTATTCTGTAGTGCATACTATACCACACTTACACAGTTCATTAAAAAAAAATTTAGGTTGTAAATTCACAGATTCGAGTTACATGTATTTATGGGATGCAAAGTGATGTCATGATTCATGAATACAATGTGGAATAATTAAATCAAGCAAATTAATAGATCTCTCACATCAAATACATGTCTTTTTGTGGAGAGAACTTTTGAAATTTACTTTTAGTGATTTTTAAGTGTACGACACATTATTATTTACTATATTCATTACTCTGTATAATATATTCCAGAGAAAAAACCATATTCCTCCTTTCTCACTGAGGCTCTGTATCCTCTGACCATCATCTCTCCATCTCCCATCCCCAGCTTCTGATAACCTCCATTCTACTCCCTGCCTTTCAGTTTGATTGTTTCAGATTTCACGTGCAAGTGACAATATGCAGCACCTGCCTCTATGCGCTTGGCTTATTTCACTTAGCGTAACGTTTTCCAATTCCATCCATATTTTTGCAAATGACACAATCTCTTTTTTTAAGGATTCATAGTATTCCAGTGTGTGTGCATGTGCCTGTGTGTGTCTCACGTTTTCTTTATCCATTCGTCCGCTGATTGACACTGAGGTTGATTCCATAACTCTGCTCCTGTGAATAGTGTTGCAGTTAATTTGGGAGTGTAAACATCTTTTCAACATACTGATTTGAAATCTTTTGGGTAAATGCCCATGAGTGGGATTGCTGGATCACATGACAATTCTAGTTTTGTTGGTTTGTTTTTAAGGAACCTCCCTCCATATAGTTTTCCATGATGGTTGTATTAATTCACATTCCAAACTACAGTGTACAAGGGTTCCCTTTTCTCCACAATTAATTTTTTAAAACAAATTCTCCAAGAGTCTCAGTACCATACAAAACTATCTGTAAGATTTCTAGCAACTCGGGATAAAAAAGAGTGAGGTAAGAATAGGTTTGGGGGCTCCTTTAGCCTAACGTCTGAAATGGAAATGCCTCTTCCATAAGACGAGCAGCTATGGTACGTGCTGGAAATGAACCTTGTGTTTTCCTGTGTGGAAGCCAACATTTTGCCATGTTTCTACCTGTCTAGAGTTGTTGAGTTGTTGGACCCATGTCCTATCCTTGACCATATGAGTTCTAAGCTGCCAAGCTACTAACTCACTTCTTTCAAACTCCTAACTCATTCCTTTATGATTCCGAGCATAAGTTTTAGTGGCTCTTAGCACATCTTCCCCCTGTTAAGCTCAAATTAGTCCCGTCTCTGGGACTCCCACTGGGCTGCCTTGGTACATCACAGAACGCTGGCTGAGAAAATCTCTTTTTAGTCCCCCGCAAATCACCCTCGTACCTGCTACTCGGATAGGCCTGTGCCATGCCGTATTATGGAGTAAGAGCTGGCTGCTGAGGGTCAATTATCCCATTGACCAGGCATTACAATAATTCCCAGGAATTAAAAGAGGTACTTATGTGAATCTGGATGCATATTGAAAGAAACATTAGTCCTTTTGTCATCTTGGCAAGTCTATTGTTCCAAGCCAGGCCCAACCAATTAACATCTTTTGCCAATCCCTGTCAGCAGGGGCTTGAAAAGAGGAGAGAAAGGGGGTCAGTCAGATGCTAATTTAGATACAATTGTGTCAGGGCTGTTTGGAGGGGCTGGCTCTAAAGAAGCCACCAGGGTTTAATGAAGCAAACAGCTTGGGTCCCAGTGACCCTGCAGGGGTAATTTTAAAAAGACCCCTCTGTGTTCCTGTGCCAAATAACAGAGGACATCACAAGAAGCCCTTCCTTAAAAAAAAAAAAAAAAAAAAAAAAAAAAAAAA
>NW_016813480.1:3903269-3908463 GCF_001698545.2 Rhinopithecus bieti
AAAAAAAAAAAAAAAAAAAAAAAAAAAAAAATTAAAAGAGGGATAATCATCCATTTAATCTGCTCATTAAACAAATCTCTCAGGCGGACTTAACATGAATTAGCACTTCTCTAAAAAGGTAAAATGTGACATACAGCAGACAGTTCAGACAATTTGAAAGGGCACAATTCTTTATTATAAGCTCAGTTGTTGTTAATGTATTAATACGTGGAAATTGGGCAGAGACCACCATCTTCATTCAAGCTTGTGAGCGAAACAGCGTGTTTTCCTAACTCGGAAACAAAACACTTTCATCAGGTTCTAGTGCACATCTAAGCACAGACTAAATACAGGAGACACCCGTTGTCCCATGTTTTTCCAATACAGAAATTAAGACTCCAATCTGTTGACTCTCTCTACTGCTGTCCACGTAACACCTGCAGGGCTCACACGCAGGGCTGATAAGGTAACAGCCCCGTTTCAACTGTACCGCAGTTCTGCACGGAACTTGCCAAACCCTCTCACAAATCTCCTGGCCTTATCTAAAGAGGGATAATGAGTCTTCTCTTTACATTGACTTAATCACTTACAGGTGCCCTGAACGCGCTCACTACTTACAGTGAGCTCGCTATTTACAGTGAGGCATGAGGACTTACACAAATCTCTCACCAGCCAGCCTAGAACCCAGAACTTCCAATAAGGGCCTATACCCATTAAAGTATTATTCCATTATGAAAACAGCCAAAAAGCCAATCCTGCACCACTTTTGGAAAATATTTAATATTTCTTGTCAAAAGTATTACCTATTATAGGAAAAAGAGTGAGGCACGTTTCAAAATGAATCAGTGCAAAAACAGAAACTGGTGCATCCCTTTTCACTGCGGTATTCCTCACCAAAGCCACAGGCACGACCACCACCACCATCCCGCAGCAGATGATGGGACAGGCAAAACAGGCCAGTACAAGACGGAGCATTATTCAGCTTGAAAAAGGAATGGAAATCGCACATCTGCTACAACATAATGAACCTAGAAAACACACTCAATGAAATGAGCCAGATACTAAGGAAAATACTGTATGATTGCACCTGCACGGGGTTCCTAGAATACGCAAATTCATAGAGATAGGAGGTAGAACAGTGGATATAACTGGCTTGAATTGTACACTTAAAAATGGTTAAAATGTATTATTTTCCCATCCACATTATTCTGGGAACTCATAATTTAAATGTGCATTCAGGATTTCCTTTTCAAGGAAGTAAATATTGTATTACGCATTTTAGGTTGGTACAAAAGTAATTGCAGTTTACTTTTGCACCAACCTAAAATGCATAATAATACGAAAATTAATCAACTCTACTGTATTTGCAGAGCTTTGACAGTCAGCTAAAATATATCAGCTTTTAAAAAAGTTATTTTAATTGACACAAATTATACATATTTATGGGGTACGATGTGATGTTTTGATACATATTTACACTGTGTAGTTATCAAATAAGTCTAACTAGCATTGTCTAGTTAGCATATGACTAGTATGTCACTAATTAGCACATGACTAGTATGTCGCTCTACTTTGCAATAGAACACCAACATTTACTGTTCCTTTCTAATTGGAATTCTGTACCCACTGGCCATCCTCTCCCCACCCTCCTCCTCCTCTGGATATCAGGTTTAAATAAAGATTTAATATGTAGATATTACTGGTAAATAACAATCCTTGAAGTTCAAGGTACATGGTACCAAACCTAAAATTTTAATATTATCATTCAATTTAAATCCACACTTTAAAAATATTCCTTAAGGTTGTTTGGTCCTCTTATCATCCAAATAATATTTTCTGCTTTGTTGGCTTGTTTTGTAAAAGTTAAGCATTGTACACTAAAATTATTCACAATCACTAGGTCAACTGTCCCCACTACAGAAAGGCTGGGAAAGGAAAATGCTGTGGAAGTCATTGCACCAGGATCAGGAGCACAGGGAAGAGCTTCTCCTCTGAAGGCAGTTTCTTTTGAAGAAAGCAGCAGTCAGTTGGTATTTGAAATGTTTTCTCTATTTGGAACTTGTTGCCTGAACAGTAAGTCATGCCAGCTTTGGCTCAGCCCCCTTGAGGCTTGAACCAAGTGAAGCCTGAAGTCACCATTCAGCAACTGCAGCAGCCGTGGGGCGTCTGGAATTCGTGCAGTGCACTGAGCCTTAAAACAGAACAGCTGTTGTGGAATGCTGTTACAAGACACCTCGGAGGGACCCGAGGCCTTGCGGACACCCTCGTCTATTCTAAATGGGAAGAACAATCACAGCTTCACTACTTTCTTGCAAGATGTCAAGACGTTGCAAAGATGAAAGTATCCAAGATCAGTCTAACTGACTAATTAGGAAATTCTCGGTTCCTCTGTAATCCCAGCTGGACAAGACAACTTGAAGGGTGAAACTATGTTCAACACACCCAAGTCACTGTTACCACAGACCTAAAGTGCTGGGAATAGAGTTACATACAGTGACTGCTGACTTAAAGAAACTACTGACACCACTGCATTCGAAAACTGCCCCACAGACACAGGAGCAGAGAAAGCATGCCTCGGGAGAAAACCATGGGGCATTACACGACTATCTTTAAATGAGATTCCTAAGGTATTTACCTCAAATGATGAATGTTATATCAATTATTTCAATTTTGATAGTCTGCTAGGGGAGATGCCAGACTGTAGAGTTCACTTGTCGTCACTGAAAGTTGATCTGAAAAAATATCTGAAATAAGTCAAAGTCTTAAAATGGACAAGCAATCCAACGGGACAGTTTAACTCTGAAAAGGACCTTCGAGGTCCTATTTCCTATTTCCTCGTAGAGTTGGTTCTATCATTTCATGCTTTGGTCCATCACAGAACTCTAAGAAAATCTCTTTTTACTCGAATTCTACTGTGTTTATTTAACAGTATATAGTGTTTGGCAGCTAAAAGCACAAAGGCCTAGCCTTGGTGTAGACATAAAGTTAGGACAAGAACAAGCAGGGGTGGAGTGGAGGGAGGGTAAGAAAGCCTGTGATGACAAAGATGTGAAAAAGAGAATCTTCAACAGGCCTGTTAATAAGCAAGGTTTTTGAGTGTTTGTCTTCAGAAAATGTCATCATCACTGTTTTACAGTCGAAAAGCCCCTTAAAGATCAACATGTCCCCATGTTATGAAATGGTTGTTGAGTGGCTGAGTCAATAAACCTCTTTACTGTATGAATGAAAACAGCCAGAGATAGAGAGAGGTCTAAGACCACTGTCATCTAGAAACTCACCAGAGGTCAAGCTCCTATCAGTTGTTAGAAAATGATTATCAAACTGGGTGTTCGACTTTAACTTAGCTCCTTCTATTTTGTTTTATTATTTATTTTTGAGATGGAGTCTTGCTTTGTTGCCCAGGCTGGAGTGCAGTGGCGTGATCTCCACACAGGTAGCACGGTGGTTACTCACTGCAGCTTCCACCTCCCAGGTTCAAGGAATTCTCCTGCCTCAGCCTCTGGAGTGGCTGGGACTACAGGCATGCACTACCACACCGGCTAGTTTTTTTATTTTTGGTAGAGATGGGGTTTCACCATGTTGACCACGCTGGTCTCAAACTCCTGACCTCAAGTGATCCGTCCGCCTCAGCCTCCCAAAGTGCTGGGATTACAGGCATGAGCTACCGTGCCCGGCCAGCTTAGCTCCTTTTCAAAGCTATCATTTGTTGGAATACAATAAACAGTTACGTGCATCTTTTCTATCTGTTTTTAACTGTTCATTTACAAAACATTTATTAAGGACCCATGCTCCAAGCACAGAGCTGATCACCAGGGAGAAAGAGAGGAAGACATGGCTTACTCAGGGACTCCACCACCGAGCTTAGGCTTGCTTAATAAAGTGGTAAGACTTTAAGCGACATTAGAAACCAGAATTTCCTATCTGAAGGCTCTCATTCTGTCATCCCAATAGTTAGGTAGGAGCAGTGACAGAAAACCAAGGGCCTGTGACAGATGTACCCACAGAGGAACAAGAAGAAGAAGAAAGGGGATATACGGCAAGAAGGGGAGAGAGAAGGCCGGGGAGCGTTTCACACAGGAAGAACAAGAGCATTCATCATAAGGCAGAGAGGAGAGAGGAGACCCCACCGCTGCTCAGGCCTCAGGGTGCTGGGAATTGCTAAGGTGGGGCACGCTGTGGAAACCCTTGAAGAGTGGGTAGAGTTACACACATAATCTTGGAAGAGAAATAAGGGCATCCCTGCAGATTCTGAGCAGAGTGACACAATGAAAACAGGCTTTCAGAAAGGTCAAGTTTGTAGCTGTAATACAAAAGAAGAGATTGAAGACAGGAAGTAATACAGGATATGAAGGTTTATGCTAGGATTGGGTGGGGGGGAGGGGGCGGGTAGTGAACAGGATGCAAAGACTGGCTGGCCATCAAGGGCAAATAAAGGGGGAGGAATACAGAGATGATCACAGACTTGGGGCACTAGAGTCAGAAGATGAATGACAAAAAGAGAAATCTGGAAGGACTTATTTTAAAAAGGATGAGGAAGAGAAACGATGTGTTTTAGACATGTAAAGTTTAAGGTAAGGCCTCACCACGTAGGCAAATATAGACTGGTGCTAGAATAAAAACTGCAGAGAGCGTTGGGAGAAGTGTAACATCTCAAGGGAGAGGTTTGCTTGAGGAGTACAGACAAAGAACAAAGAGGAAGTAACCAAGACTCGGGAAGGAAAACACAGTGTATGTAATGCTTGTGTGGACTCAGGCTTTCCGGCAAGTTCTCTCATTGACGGTTTGATAGCCCTCAGGGCAAGGAAGAGCTGAGGTGGGCATGGGCACTCTAAAGGCAGGAAGGGGCCCCTGGAGAGTGGAAAATTACAGGAACCAACTCCCTGTCCTTCCGGGAATCAGAAGGCAAGAGGTCAGCTGGCAGAGGAAAACCTGGACAGAGACAGGCATCAAGGCTAGAGTGTAGACGACAACCTGTGGCCTCTGCAATTCCAGAGAAACCCAGATGGCAGCGGCCTGTGGAGGGCATGGAGAGGAGCCGGAGGTGTGAACAGAAACTCAACACACACCAACCGCTGATGGCGAAACTGTGGAGGAGGGAGCACAGGGATAGCCCGGGATACCAGGCAGGGCGGCTGCTGCTCTCATTTTTATTTTATGCTAGGAGAAACCAGAAAACTGAAGACCAACAGGGAAGTAAGAGGGGGTGGGGCCGGGG
>NW_016813480.1:3908841-3915481 GCF_001698545.2 Rhinopithecus bieti
AGGGGAGAGAGTGGGACGGAGAGAGACAGAATATAAAAATAAGTGAATGAGGCTTAGAGCAGAATCAGCATGCATTAAGAAGTGATAGATCAGGACAATAGGAAGCTAAATCCGGAGAGGACTGCTTGTCTAACACATTGTGTGTCACGTCCATATCACACACCGTTAGAGTTCCTCATTCTCTCATCAGACTCATCCTAAAGGATGAGAACATTTCACTGGTTTACCCTCAACATTCAGTGAATTATAAGATAGGGGAAAATCTTATCGTTTTAGAAATGATGAGTGTATAAGAGATGTCACTTAGAAAGCCTCCCTTAAATTTTTTTTCAAGTAAAGTATCTGAGGAGGTTATCTGCGGAAAGAGAGAGTAGTAGAGGCTAAAGTGAGGTCTTCAGGGAGGAGGAGAAGACGGGTGATGTCTCTGGGTAGAGAGAACATACAACATCATGTTAATGGATAATAGCATGACAATGGGTGACATGTGCTCTCCCTTCAGGACCAAGGAACCAGGCTGGGCACACGCACTTCTCCTGGGGGCGGTGGGCGGGTGTACACATGCTTACAGACACGCCCATGCAGGTATCTGGCTACTGAATACTGAGGAAAACTTGATAAAGAGATACCTCACACCATTAACATAATTTTTGTTTTGGCACACTAAACAGCAATATTTGGCAATTTGGTAGATGTTGAGGATAAAAGAACTATAGGTGATAATTCACTGAATGTTGACGATAAACTGATGAAATGTTCTCATCCTTTAGGTGCTTAGAGTCTGATGAGAGAATGAGGAACTCTAACGGTGTGTGATATGGACGTGACACACAATGTGTTAGACAAGCAATCATTAATTATCGGGGGGGTGTGAAAAAGAGACAGAGCATTAGGGAAAACTATAGTTAAACACTGACATTTGAATCTAAAATTTATCCATGAGCAATTCACCCAGCAGACAATGGAAAGAATTTTCAGCGGAGCAACAGCACAGACAAAGGCAAGGGAGGGCACGAGGCAGCATCACACCCGAGGGAAGACACAAGCGCTTCCAGCAGGCAGGAAGGGGCGCGTGGTGAGTGGCAGGACACAAGGCCAAAAGGCCCCTGTGGCCCAATGGGTGCGGGTTTGTAACTGTCACTCTGAGTCTGGGCATGATTCCATGAGAACATGGAGAATGTCGAAGGGCATGAAGCTGGGATGATGTCCATGGTTTAGGAAATCTGTCTGGCACCAACGGCACTCAGCCTGAGCTGGGCAGTGGATTACCTGGGAACCTTGTAAAAAATATCAACTCCTGGATCCCACACCCCGAGGTTTCTGATTTGACAGGTCCGAGGTGTAGGTTGAGGATCACGAATCCAAACACGTGAAATCTGAAATGCTTCAAAATCCAAAACTTTTTGAGTGTCCTATGACGCTCAGAGGAAATGCTCACCAGAGCTACTTTGGATCTGAGGTTTTCAGACCACGGATGCTCAACTGGTAAGTTCAATGCAAATATTCAAAAATCTGAAAACATCAAAATCTGAAACACCTCTGATTCCAAGTATTGTGGATAAGGGATCCTCAACCTGTAGAGTTTGTACAACAGTGTTTTGTTTTGTTTTAATGCTCCCCAGAAGATTCACATTCATTTACTTCAAAACTACCTATTGACTTCCTGTTAGAAGCTGAGAAATCAGCAGCAGAACAGACACAAACTGCAGCCTCGCCGATCTTATCCACTGTGTGAACGTGTGTGGGAAATCAAGCCAAAGAAATAAGTAAATCCCACAGTGTGTCCAGAGGTGAAAAGTGACATGGAAACAGGATAAGGTGTCGATGTCGGTCCACTGAGGAGGGCAGTGCTGAGGATCTGAGTGACCCCTCGAGAGGGCTGAGGGCAAAGGGAACAGCAAGTTCAGAAACTAAAGACAAAATCTACCCAGGGACGTTGACTAACGAGACCACCGTGGCAGACAGCAATGAGCGAGGACAGCAGGGGCGGGGATAATCACCAATGGTCTGGATCATTGCAAGGACTTAGACTTACTCTCTTAATGAGGCCAGAAGCCACTGCAAGTTTCTGAACAGAGGAATGAATGACATGAGTGATTCAGGTTCCGAAAGGATCATTCCAGCGAAGAACAGACTTAGAGGGGACAGGATGGAGGATGGGAGACCAGGTGGGGTTAGTGGGAAGTGACATGTGAGATCGAGGTGAAGGGAAGGAACAGAGCCATGGCAGTCAGACCTAGCAGGGGGCTGTTGCTGTGGTGGAGGGCAGCAGGAAGGAAAGGAAAGATTCAAATGCAACAGCAGGGTTAAAGCAGCCGTATCTGGGGGCTGTTTGCATATGGAGAGTGTGGGAGAGGAAAAAATCAAGAATAAGTCTCTGGGTTCCTGGGATGAGTAACCTGAAACCAAGACAGGAGCTATGGCAGGAGACCGGAGATTTTTTGTTTTGTTTTGTTTTTGAGATGTCGTTTCGTTCTTCTTGCCCAGGCTGGAGTGAAATGGCATGGTTCATGCCATGCAACCTCCGCTTCCCGGGTTCAAGCGATTTGAGACAGGAGTTTCTATCTACTTTGTGCCCCAACCCCTGCCATGTGCATTTACGTATGTGTGTGCGTGTGTGCATGCTGGAGATGTATAAAGTCAGTTAATATTTTGACAGTTGATTTTCAGGGACTGTAAGACCACAGACATTTAGGAGGAAATGTCCTATTGAAAACTCTGGAAATTCACTCAACCAGCGTGGGCCTGAGGTTCAGAAAGAGGTCTGGGCTGAACACATAGAACTGGGGTCACTCTAAGACAGGGGCTGAAAGTACAGGAACGTGCAGAGGAGAATGAAGACCTGAGCCTTGGGCGATCAACAGTCAAGGGCAAATGGAGGAAGAGGAGCTGTTGTGCAGCATGGTGCAAAATGCCTGCACATACACACGCACGTGCACACACACAGGCAGAGTGGACAGTCTTAGGGAATTCTTTTTCGTTTTTTTAAAACTGATGTCGTTGCTATAATGTGACCAGAAATTTCACATGAATAGATATAACCGTTTCAAACAGTTACGGCCTAAAGTGTAAATATCAGATACGTAATATTTATACTCTATTCTTTGCCGACCAGATATGGGATTTCCTATGGATAGACGCTAGATGTCAGGGTTCAAAAACACCCATCATTCGGACAAGTAACCCCATCTGCTTACATAGAAAAATGTCCAGCGTTTCCCAAGGCTTTGGGAAGGGGTTAAGAAGATGTAATTGAAGCTTCACTGTGGGAGTTAAAACACACACACACAGCATGTCACTCCGAAGTCAGATACCGTCTTCTGACCGGAATTGCCTTCGCTTTTTGAAGTGCAGAGGTGATGGCGGGGGAAGGGTTTCCGACAGATCCGCTGAGCAATCTTCCATTCCTTTCCCGCTCAGTGAACTTTTTCACTGTCCTTTTAAACCCCATACTCCTATTCCACTAGATTGCCAAAAAATTTTTTTGTTGTTGTCCTTTTCTATAACTATGAGGCTACTTAACAGATCCTGAATCTAGCTTAATACAACTAAATTATTGTGTACTATCTTTACTTAGGCATTTTCAGATTTGGTAGGTCAGCTAATATTGATGCGCTGTATATATGATATTTTTACTGGAGTCATCTTTAGATGCATGTTTAAAAGGGGATGTTCCCTTGGGCATGCAGTGAGGATCTGTTGTCAGAATGAGTAATGATCATTCACAAATAATCACCATATCCTGTTTAGAGACAGTTTCCCAGCCAACAGGCTAGAACAAGCCTACGCGGCTTTATTATCTTAGCAAATATGATCTAGAGTGAAATCTAATCTAACTTTGAAACCTCAGCCATTCACAGTAGTTTCTTTGTTATCAGCGCCAATTTTAAGCATGTCTATTCACTCTTCTCAAAAACTGGCCTTTGAAACGACTCCGTTCCCGATTCTAAGATTTGTGTATAAAATAATGGAAAACAAATAATTAAAATTTCATTTTGTCCTTTCTAGTTGATTTGATTTCTTAAGAATCACAATTTAAATTTTGGGTATATAATATAGTTATGAATTCATATAAAATTTAATTCCTAGACATGGGTGCATAAAACTTCCCAATTCTAAGTAACATGTGTGATTTTTTTTTTTCTTTCACATAAACATAAATGCTACTGGAGCTCCTAAATTATTGAAGAAAAGTTCTCCAATCCCATAACACTCCCAAGGCCCTTTCGGTTCAGTCCATTTTCCTTTTGTTGCCTCTTCAAACCAACTTTCTGCTTCCCTTACTCTAAATTCTACTTAAAAACCCTTGACCCAGCACTATTCATTGGCCCCTTCCAGTACAACGCAGTCTGCCCGTAGAAGCTTCCAGAATATTTCCTCTCCAATGTCCCGCATTTTGGGCCTCCCTTAGCCCTCATGGGCTTAGCCAGTTGCTTGGCCTCCTCCACCTGTCTCCCTTCAGCTCCCTGCTCCTCCTTCCTCGCTAAAGCAATGCAGTCATCCCCCAGCCCACCTCTCAGTACTAATTACACCACCCACTGGCTTCTGAGATGAGGCAGCCTTCAACAACACATTTCTTCCATCTCCATCCAAACTCCATGAAGACACTCATGGGTGTTCCTGCTGCTGCCGTGTGTCACCTGCATTCGCAATGGACACGGCTAGAAGGGAGGTGTGGTTTCCCCACAAGCCTCTCCTCTCCCAGTGTTTTCCATCTTGGTCAACAGCTCTAACACCTTCCCGCCTCCTTGCTTAGGTAAAACTAGCAGGTGCCTTGGATGCTTCTTTCTCCCTGACCTTTGAGAAATAAAAATAAAATCTTAAGCTCGCAAGCAACTGAACAGACCCCCTCTTGGCCAAGGAGACTCTGGAGAAACCTTAAAAATGGAGTTCTTGACCACATCACACATAAGGTTGAACATGCCTCAGTGTACCCCTTCCTTACTAACCTTTAGCCACAACTCTTTCCTAAGGAGTAAGCAGAAACCAGCTCTGGAAAACAAGAAATGGACAACTCATTCCTTTATCACCTTAGCCAATCATCTGAGGCTGCGAACAGATGCCCCTCCCTCTTCACTGCTTCCACGTGACAGTTCACCTGTCTCACAACGCATCCCTTCGTATACACTGACCACCACCTTGGGACACATTTTGGCTGACTCTCGGAGGATGCAGTGAGCTTCTGGTGTCCTCCACTGTGCCTTTTCATGTCAGAGGGCTGAAAACTCCACCTCAGATCATGCTAATGAGGCCATTTTTTGAACATGTGATCTATGAAGAGGCATGGAAGTCAATTGTGCCTGCACATGTTTCTCCTCTCATAAATATTCATGACTCCTCCTATAGCTCACTAAATATGTATTTCCAGCTACCCAGAAATTTCAGCATAAATTCCTGTCTTATCCTCCCTCCCTCTCAGCTCTGCCTCCCAGCATGAGGAATGGCTAGCCTGTAGGCTGTAACCCTTCATGAGAAATAAAGCTCTTCCAAATGTATGATACTGGTTATGCTTCAGTTGACAGCTCCTACTCCAGTCCCTGTGCAGGTCCCAGCATCCTCAAACACAGTCATGTGCCTCATGTCCACCTGACTCCCACCTCCAAGTCCCCATCACCCAGCTGGCCTCCCTGCCTCCACTCTCTCCCCTGTACCATTTATTTTTTCCCCATAGAGAGGCAGGGTCAGCTTTGGAAACAGACATCAGAGCATCTCATTTTCCTGTTAAAGCTCTCCAAAGACTCTCCATCCCATCTGCAGGAAAATCAAGCTTTTTGCTCTGTCCTTTACAGAGACCTCCTGGGTCTGGCTACCATGCACCCCTCTGCTCTTCTTTCTGCGCTCTCCCCTGCACCGACCTCTTCCTTCCTACCTGTCTGACTGTGGCCCTGTCCTCAGAACACACCATGTCCCCTGGTGCAGACACCGCCGGCTCTGCTCCTCACTCAGATCTCAGCCGAGATGGTGGCCCTCCTGGGAGGCTTCCATTATCCCTGCCATCTGCAGGAAGCACTCAGTCACTTGCTATTGTAATTCTCTGTATAGCCATAGTGTATTTTCAGGAGAGTACACCAGACACCTGTACGCGTTATCTGGCAAAACTCTAGATAAATCAGGTTCTATGTCCTCAATTTGTCAGACATACCTAGGCAGGGGGTTAAATGAGTTGTAGCATGTCACACCACAAGGGGCAGGAAGGACAGCACCGCTAACACAGAATTGCCAGGCACATGGCAGGCCATCCCAAGCTGTCCTGGCTCTACAGAGCTCCAGCACTCAGACTGGGAACCAAGCATGCATGTTTCCATGCTCGCCAGCAATCACCTTCTCTGGACTTACGCTACAACATTTGATTGATATGTCCTATGTTTGATAGAAACAGTCCCAAACCTGAGCCTATCTCATACTAATATTACCAACCACTTAACACTTTGTGCTAACTTTAATGTTTTCAGTCCTGGGTATTCTTTGAAGAATATTTTCTATCAGGAGTCATCAAATATTTGGTCCCCATTCTGACGCAAAAAAACCCAAACACACTAAGCAAAACATCTGTGCTTCACACAAAGTTGAGACCCAGCCTGTGGCCCCACACACTCCCAGACTCATCAAATAGGCCACGGGGGGGGGGGGGGGGGGGGGGGGG
>NW_016813480.1:3916190-3919119 GCF_001698545.2 Rhinopithecus bieti
GAGAGAGTGTGAGAGAGAGAGAGAGAAATGTTTCCATTTGTTGTTTCCATTGCCTTTTCATTTATTTTTCATAGGCATCAAGTAAATTCCACCCACAAAGCCAAATTGAATGAGTCATAACTAAAGAGATGCCACCCCGTGCCAAGATAGGCTCTGCACAGTAAGAGCCCAAGCTGACACTACCTACTAATAAAATGAGAAAAAGGCTTTGAAGGTCATACACCTCCATGTTTTTAAAAGACCATGAAGTCTCGAAATCAAGCAAACCACACACACACGCGCGCGCGCACATACACACACACAATACCAACCCACTACAATCATTCTGTTAAATATTTTACCTTGCAATATTTTTTTCAAAAAATGTGTCAGACAAAAGAAAATCTTGTTTGGCCTGCTTTTTGTCCTTTACCCAAAGTGGGACAGTTTGGACATCCCTGGTGATATCCTGGACATCCCTCATACACTTAAATGCAGAGGTAGGAATTACAGCACATCCCCTCCAACATCAGTCAGAACCCACCTCACAGAACTCCCTAATGAATAGATACATTATCAATTAATGGAGATGAAGGCAGGGATCAAATGGCTCAGATCTCACCGGGCACAGTGGCTCACACCTGTAATCCCAGGACTTTGGGAGGCCAAGGCAGGCAGATCACCTGAGGTTGGGAGTTCCAGACCAGCCTGGCCAACATGGTGAAACCCCGTCTCTACCAAAAATACAAAAATTAGGCGGGCATGATGCTGGGTGCCTGTAATCCCAGCTGCTTGGTAGGCTGAGGTGGGAGAATTGCTTGAACCTGGGAGGCAGAGGTTGCAGTGAGCCAAGATCGCGCCATTGCACACAGCCTGGGCGACAGAGCGAGACTCTGTCTCAAAAAAACAAAACAAAGGCTCAGATCTAACGAGCAACGCAATTTCTATCCCATTCTGAATATGACACACTTTCAACACCATCGTTTTCGAGTGGCGTAACTTTGCCCTAAAGAAACATCAAGTACATGTTGAAGAAAACCACAGATAACTCCAAAACTGAGTGAGAGCAACACACAGCATCTATTAACACACACTTTCGTTAAACAAAAGTAAATCCTAGGGACAACGTAGCTTGCATTTTCAACTTTACGTTGGCTTCACTCAGTCAACTCAGGGAGAGATGCTGGACTCTGCTAAGGTGACGCGAGGTTCATTCCCTCACCCACAGCTTGACAGAGCACTCGTGGTCCACTGCACAACGTGAGTACCCTTTTATCATCACGGACCCTCCATTTCAGGGCTCTGCTGAGCTGTAACAATGTGTTCCAGGTTGTAACTTGGCAAACATGACTTAACCTGAGAGTAATGCTTTAAAACAAATTTCATAACATCTGCCGTGTCGTTTTTAAGCAATACCTTCTGTTTCCACAGAACTTACACACAGCTTTGTTTTAAAAGCTAAATTTCATAGGTCTTTCTTTAGCTCTATGGGATATTCATTCCTAGCAATAAAAGGCTCCCACTAAAGAAAAGAATTCCCAAATATTTTCATATTTCTACTACACAGACTTATGCTCAAAATCAATCTGTCCCAGAAAAACGAAGAAAACAATAATTGTGTAAAATGTCATCTAAAACCCCCATACGCACTTCTGTCTGATAGAGATTTTAGTTACGAATGGACCAGTTGTGAGGCTGGTCTGCTGGTCATTAAGACAGAAGTACAAATACGTATCAGGGAAGGAAATAGCTACATTTATGCTTCCAGTACATCTTCCACTACAATATATTTCATTAGAATAAATCCTAAAATTGATATAGAAATTGATAACTTTTAACTGATGTACATTTTTCTTCTATCTAATATTTGTATACCAGGCATTCTGTTAGGTATTTAAAAAGATACAAAAGACAAAAAAGATCTGTCTCCACTTTTTTTTTTTTTTGAGACAGAGTCTTGCTCTGTCTCCCAGGCTGGAGTGCAGTGGTGCGATCTCGGCTCACTGCAAGCTCCACCTCCCAGGTTCACGCCATTCTCCTGCCTCAGCCTCCCGAGTAGCTGGGACTACAGGCACCTGACACCCATGCCCTGCTGATTCTTTTCTATTTTTAGTAGAGGGGGGTTTCAGTGTGTTAGCCAGGATGGTCTCGATCTTCTGACCTTGTGATCCACCCGCCTTGGCCTCCCAAAGTGCTGGGATTACAGGTGTGAGCCACCGTGCCTGGCCCTGTCTCCACTTTCCAAGGAAACTGAGTTGGAAGCAACTATAAAGTGTTGTGCTAAAGATACATATTTGGAAGTTGTTAGTTTTCACCTGGAATTGAAACCTTGGTATATATAATGTAATCTAGAGAGAAGGTAAAATTTGTTTTTAAAGTTTAAAAAGTGTTAAAAAAAAATTGAAAAGTATCTGAGGAAAAAAATCCTTCCGACCGATTACATTTAAGGAACGGGCCATGGAGGAGAACGAAGCAATGAAATAGTGGCAAAGTCACAGTCAAGAGAGCTAGGAAGGAATTATGCTTCAGAAGCAAAAAAACAGGAAGAATTTCTAGAAGGAACGAATGGGCAGGAGGTTAAGTGCTGCCGGAGACTGACCACAGTGAAGGCTAAGGAGAGGTCATGCATTGGGGAAGCAGGATGCAGCCGTGATACTGACAGCATCCAACAGGAAAAGAGCTAAGGTGCCTGAAAACCTATGCCAAGCCTCAGACAATCGTCCTTCTTAAGGAGAGCATTAATCCACCAATGGGCCTCAAGCAAGTGTGAACAGCGTTATGACCAAACCACATCTCTGAGTTTTTCTTAAGAACAGTGAAATTATTTCTTCAAGAGTTCTAGAGCTCAGAAACAGATAAAAAGATGGTGATTTAAACAAAAGTATTCATACAATCCTTCACCTAGCGGATTTTCAATCCTTTCAATGTAAGGATTTTGACCATATATTAT
>NW_016813480.1:3921830-3926356 GCF_001698545.2 Rhinopithecus bieti
TATTATTATTATTATTATTATTATTATTATTATTTTGAGATGGAGTCTTGCTCTGTCGCCCAGGCTAGAGTGCAGTGGCCATATCTCAGCTCACTGCAAGCTCAGCCTCCCGAGTAGCTGGGACTACAGGCACCCGCCACCTCGCCCGGCTAATTTTTTTTTTTATTTTTTAGTAGAGACGGGGTTTCACCGGGTTAGCCAGGATGGTCTCGATCTCCTGACCTCATGATTCACCCGTCTCAGCCTCCCAAAGTGCTGGGATTACAGGCTTGAGCCACAGCGCCCGGCCGACCATATATTATTTTTAAAAAATCATTTAAATTATATATATGACAAAGCATGAACAAGCAAATTTAATAGCAATTAACAGACATTGGTTCCTGTTAGGAAATGGGGAAAATGATCAGGCCTGAAGCAACAACAGCAAAAACAGTAAAACAAATAAATTACTGTCTGAAGATGGCATATGAAATAACATTGAAATCTTTTGTGGAGAACGTATAAAGGAAGTTTCTCTTATGTGGTAGAACTCACACTGTTTGCTTCTTGGCATAGTTGTTGACAGATTGTAGGAAAAAGATGCCATATTTAGGTGAAGAAGAGAGGAGACCTTTAGAAATAGTATTTTCACATACATAAACGAAAAAAATTTACTGATTTTAATAAAATTTCCTTCTATACAAATGACCCCATGAACTCTACACTTTTTTTTTTTTTTTTTGAGACAGAATTTCCCTCTTGTTACCCAGGATGGAGTGCAATGGCGCAATCTTGGCTCATCACAACCTCCTCCTCCCGGGTTCAAACAATTCTCCCGCCTGAGCCTCCCGAGTAGCTGGAATCACAGGCACGTGCCACCATGCCCAGGTAATTTTGTATTTTTAGTAGAGATGGGGTTTCTCCATGTTGGTCAGGCTGGTCTCTAACTCCCGACCTCAGGTGATATGCCCACCTTGGCCTCCCAAAGTGCTGGATTACAGGTGTGAGTCACCACACCCGGCTGAACTCTACAAACTTCTATATACTAACCGGGTTGAACCCAGCTGTAAAACGTTGGAGCACACTGTATATTCCAAGCCACATCACTCTCTTCATTAGTTACTGCATACAATGCCCATATTTGGTTGCTTCCTCTTTTGCTTTTAGCTTTTTCTGAACTTGACACAGAAGAAAGTCTCCATATCAGCCAATTTCGGAAGTTTTATACAAAATATTTATAGGCATCTTTTAGATAAAGTTGTTTAAGGAGGAAAACTGCAGTGCTACTAAATTCTCATCAGGGTATTGTTTAGGTCCTAACCTAAAATTTCAGACAGAGATAGCCCAAAGCTATTTCACTTCTATAAAGTGAAAGCAAGATTGAATTATTCAAACATCCTTACAGAGCGATCACGAACCTTTGTCTAGTTGGCCTGTGCTGTGCTACCCTTGTTAAGCAGAAGGCTGTTTATTCATCCTGCAAATGCCAGTGTTCTCTGGCGGGGGGGTAAGTCTGGGTTCTTTCCTTCCTGCCTCCTTGCCTACTCTCCATGGGCAGTGTCACCTACTTCCACGACCTCAAATATCACTCAAATGGTGGTAATATCCAACTTAGTGTGTTGAAATGAATTTGTAGATTATTCATTGGATAAGCAGCCCACGGAAGCATTTATTCGAAAGTATTCCATTGAGATTCAAACACATATTGATATGATTATTGGTCTGTTAAAAGAATCAAACTAAAAACACACACACACACACACACAAACAGAATCCTCAACAGACAAATCAAAACTTAGTAAGAAGTGATTAAAAGCTGAACAGATCACAGGGTGGATGTAAAGAAAGTTCCCGGCTCAGGGCCTGCATGTAGAAGACACATAGTATTAACATTTGTTGTCTTCCTTTCCTCTCTTCTCCGAATTTATTATTAATAAAAGCTGGACTGAGGGGCTGGGTGTGGTGGTTCACGCCTGGAATCCCAGCACTTTGGGAGGCCAAGACAGGTGGATCACGAGGTCAGGAGTTCAAGACCAGCCTGGCCAAGATGGCGAAACCCCGTCTCTACTAAAAATGCAAAAATTAGCCAGGTGTGGTGATGGATGCCTGTAATCCCAGTTACTCAGGAGGCTGAGGCAGGAGAATCGCTTGAACCCGGGAGGCAGAGGTTGCGGTGAGCCAAGACTGCATTACTGCACTCCAGCCTGGGCGACAGAGAGAGACTCTGTCTTACAAAAAAAAAAAAAAAAAAGAGAGTTGGACTGAAGTTTTCCTTATGATCTATGTCATACTTTCAGTGTAAACTTTTTATAGAAGTCGAATATTCGTACATCAAGTGCACAGATCACATATGTGCATCTCAAACGATTTTCCATTTTCACAAAATGAATACCCATGGACAGAACTTAGATTAAAAAAAAAAAAAAAAAAAAAAAAAAAAAAACAACCCACTTAGCAGAAGCCTCTTCATGCCTCTTCCACTTCTTACTCATCCTCCCCTCCACCCAGGCATACCCACTCTCCTGACCCTCCAACACCATAAACTAGTTTTGCAAGCTCTGGACCTTTACACAAATGAGTCACACAGCACGGATGTTTATAGAGCCTACTTAGACATTATGCATCGTTGGCTGGCATATGGAAAAGTGTTCTGGGTCGGCTAGCAGACCAGCCGTTGTCAATGTACCTGAGCCGATTACCCCTTTCTTCATAAATTTGACCCTACAATGAGCAACCAGCAATAGCATGTAAATAAAGCCTTTGTAGTACTAAGGGCCTGCAGATTGGAAGCCACCTCATGTTTTTCTCACCATTTCCCACTCTCTTGGCAGTAAATCTCCAGCAGTCTCTCTGGAGAAGGCCCCGAGTCTCAGCTGTTTTTCCTATACGCTATGGAACAGCTATCGGACGGCACAAAGAGGCTCTGGGCTGCCACTTGGAAGGGATTTCCACGGAGTGGCCCTGGGAGACGCTCGGCCCCACGAAGCCGAGCTCTCAGAGGCTTTCTCTCGCGCCATCGGCATCCAGCGCACGTGGAGCGGGCGAAACCACACGAGCAAGATTGCAGCTGCCTTCCAGCCCCTAGCCTGGAATTAGTGACCTGTTTACAAGATGCACACCACACTTGCAGATGAGCCAAAAATAGGGAGGGCAGCATTTGCCAGGCATTGTCCATAAAGCAGAGGCACACCTCCCTTCTAATTATAAAAACACAAAACTCAGGCAGCCAAACCCAGCCAGGGCAAGGGTCACTGTTTTTCCACTCTGAGACTCTTGCAGAACAAGAGCTAAGTTAGCTTTATGATGTAATCCCAGCAACAAATAATGCTATTCCACCATCGCCACCCCAACATTCCAACTTTTCTTTTGGGAGTGACAGGTGCCCTATTAAGTAATCTGGAAAGCTTAATGTCATTGTTGATTAGTTACAGATACATAAAAATATATACCTTATCCAAGACATGATATAACATTGCCTGTCAATTTCAGAACTAACTACTGTGATATTCTTGGAGGAAAAGTTTCTTTCAAACAAAACGCAACTTGAATACAGTGGACCATCAGCAGAAGTACAACATCTGCCTCTCAAAGAGCACTCTCAGCTATTTTCCCACATCCTCTTCAGTGGGGGTGTATTCTCACCCCCCCCCCCCGCCCCGAAACTCTTTCTAGAATTTCAAACCTGCAATTCCCTTTGCTTTTCTTAGAAAAATCCCTTCCTTCACTAGGGATCCTGGTTATTAACAGTTAATAGTGGATTACCCAAGGCAAGAGAGAATCATGTGAGTCTAGATAAATAAACACACTATTAAGGAGTAATGCATGAAAACAAGCCATGTGGCTGTGTCAAAGAGGAGAAATGCCCTGGCTCCACAAATACCCTGCTCTGATTGAATTCCCCTCATATCAGTTTCTGATTGTTTAATTCTAAGAGAAACAAGACCATGGAATAAATAGGAAGAAAACAGCATAATGAGAAACAGCAGGACACTGCGATTTCTCTTGTTCTGGACTGATACGCTGATATTGCTGGGGTCTCCAACCCCAGGAGCTCTGCAGATGAGCTGGGCAGGGCAGGCACTATTTCCCCAGCAGGATCCGGCCCTCCTCACCAGCCTTTAGGATGGTCTCTGTAAGGAGCATGCCGGTCACCGCAACAGAAGAAGAGAGGGCCAGGGTCAGGAAAAGAGACACCGGAGAAAAGAGGCAAGTGGGCTTGGCGTGGTGGCTCATGCCTGTAACCCCAGCACTTTGGGAGGTCGAGGCAGGCAGATCACCTGAGGTCAGGAGTTCGAGACCAGCCTGGCCAACATGATGGAACCCCCATCTCCACTAATGATACAAAAATTAGCTGGGCTTGCTGGCGGGTGCCTGTAGTCCCAACTACTAGGGTTACTGAGGCAAGAGAATTGCTTGAATCCAGGAGGTGGAGGTTGCAGTGAGCTAAGATCACGCCACTGCACTCCAGCCTGGGCGACAAGAGCGAGACTCAGTCTCAAAAAAAAAAAAAAAAAAAAAAAAGAAAAAAAAAAAAAAAAAACAGGGAA
>NW_016813480.1:3927568-3936285 GCF_001698545.2 Rhinopithecus bieti
CATCACCACCATCATCACCATCCACCATCACCATCACCATCATCATCACCATCACCATCATCACCATCATCATCATCATCATCATCACCACCATCACCACCATCACCATCACCATCATCATCACCATCATCACCATCACCATCATCACCATCACCACCATCACCATCATCATCACCATCACCATCATCATCACCATCATCATCACCATCATCATCATCATCTCAGGCACAGGGGCTTTAAGGACAACATGCCCAGTTTAAGAAGAACACTACTCTCTTCATTCATAGCACTATTCCATCAGTGAGTAGACACAAGTGATTTGTGGCTCATTTTTAAGCTGCAAAACAGACATCTCTTTAGAATTCGTAATATTCAATGAGCTTCCAAAAATGACAGTACAAACAAGACCAATTTTCCAATGGTTAAGTGAGCAAGTGTGTTTGCCCAGCATGCCGCATGGGGTTTAATAAACATCAACTGGCTAACTGGTGATCGCTGCCCAGCCCTCAAAACAATGAATGAACACACAATGAGCCAAACATTAAACAAATAAACATATTACAGGTTTACAGTACAATGGAGTTGTTCTTAACCTACATAATTCAATTTTCTCTTCCCTGTTTCTCATGAACTTAGTCTTTTTTGTATGAGAAAAAGTGGATGCGAAAAGGTTATTTACATGGAAAAACTGACAGTCTGCGTCTGACCATGGCGCTGTCCTACTCATTGTAACCCCCTGGAAATCTGATCTGTACTGACTTAAAAAAATAGAAGAAGGAGCAGTCAAGTAAGCTTAATCTTTCCAAATAATGAAGATTTTATCTATGCTAACACAGCCTCTCCAGTTCCACTTGGTTTGGCACTTAACTCTGCATTTAAGACTTCCCTAATACGATAATGATAATACCATCTTTTCTGTCATTATCTCGTGGTTGCAGAAATATCCACCCAATGCCGAGTCAGGTTTTTACGTCCAATGGCCCCTGCATTCCTGCCTAAGCCCTGCAGGAAACAGAGCCGCTGCAGCTGCCAGCGTTTATTTACACACATTCCTGCCTCAAATTGAATTAATGAGCATAATTTAACTCAGGCGATGTCCTTCCAGGCTCTTGTTTCTCTTTGCCCCAGTGGTCAGCCTGCTTTCCCCCTCATACCCTCCCGTGGCATCCTTACTGAAATGGACTCAGACACTCTGGTGGCATGGCATGTCACCCAGGACCTCTCTGCCTTTTAGGTTCTAGGAATGACCTGGGGCTTAAAATGTAGATTCTAATTCAGTAGTTCTGGGCTGGGGCCTAAGACTCGGCATTTCTACAAGTCCTCTGATGAGGCTGATGCTGCTGCCTTGGGGACCAAACTTTGAGTAGCAGGGATTACTAGGGGACTCGCCTACAGTGAGTAGAGCGATGTCCTTAAAGAGTACCCACAGGTATATAGCCTGTGACTTCTGGCTTTCTGATCAAGCTGATATACTGTAAGGTATATCAGAAGCATCTATTCTCTCTCTCTCTCTCTCTCTCCATGGAGGACTTGTTTACCTAGTCTATCCTTTTTGTATGCATGAAGAACATAAAAATATAAAACCACAAGTCCTATTAACCCTCAAGCACAGTCCTACACAAATTCCAAAGCCAAGGAGCGAAAGAAAGTGTGGAATGGGAATGCTGCAACCCTTAACTTTTACAGGAAAAGCAAAAGTAACCTCACATGAGAAACTTCAGCATGGATGCGGTTAGATGCAGGAGGTCTGTTTATTGCATTGGGCAGACCAATGAGGAATTTCCTGCATGTTACGCCAAAGTCAGAGTGCAAGCAGCTTTCTCTGAAGTCTGTGCAAGAAACCAGGAGATCTCCTGTGTATTAACACATTGTATACCTTTGCTAGTTATCCCTGGCAAAAATCCTTCCACATTCTACCCAGTGTGGAAAAGGATTAAAAAGAGGGCAGGGAGAAAAAAAATGCCTCCCAAACAAAAGAAAGTAAATTAATATATTTGAAAACCAGTGTCAAGGTGTTGAATTTTGTTCTTCCTGGATACGAATACATGTAATACCTCCAGCAATAAATATCCTTAACCTTGGACCCGAAACTGTTTGCCCAGGTCTATACAAACTCAATCTTTGGCTGCTTCAACAGAGAAAGGCTTTCATACTGAATTTTGTACAGAAAAGTAGATTTGGGGAATTTTTCTGAGGAAAGTTTGAATTTATCATGAAACATATTTCATCAAGAAACTGGTAAAATGAGCCACCTTTTTACCCAAACCACAAAGACTGCAAATTCCTTTGCTAGAAAAGTTGGCTGCTTCTGTTGAAAAGATTAACTTATGCTGAATAGCTGTGGGGGCATGAAGGGATAGGTGAGGTTGCCTTTTTCATTTAGGGGAACATAACTTGTAACAATAAATAGTAGCTCCTGGGAATGGAAAAATGGTAGCTTATCAATACCATTTCCTTATTGTAAAGATTCTTCCAGTAGATTTACATGAACCGACCTAACTGTGTTCTAGAAAGAAGTTCACAATGCCTAAATTCTACTGCAAAAACAAAAGTCATCTGGAATCTTTCAATACCCCTGAGGCCTCACTGTCAGGATTATGGCTGGAGAGCAACTTTCCTTGCTTGTAATAACTGATTTACTCAAGTGTGAAACTACCAGCGCCTTCGTTAATAAAATGATATAATACTAATCACATTTTTTCTCTTCCTTTTTTTTTTTTTTGGTTGCTCCTGACTAGACAGCATCCTGTGAAAACAAAGAAATTACACTTTTTAATCTGATGCGACATGTGGCTACTTCACAAAAAGCAAAGTTTGCCAAGAGGTAGCTGTCTATGGATTAGCTGCTAGATTTATCTTGGAAGCACAAGGGAAAGGAAAATTGTTATTCAAATTGCTTTAGACACTGACGAATTATGTATGATTACATGTAGTCAATTTCTGCTTTTAGGATTATCTGATAACTGATTATTCCTCGCTGTCACTGTGCCCAAAACAGTACCCCATGGACAGAACACTCCATAGACAGGCCTATGCCACTGTGGCTTTGTCTAGGAGGCCACCTCTTTTTCACCATCTACCTTTTTAAAGTGTATCAAGCTCAGGTCTGCCTTATTTAAGTTTTCTCACAGGGAAAACTCTTGCTTTGTCTATGTGCATTACTGAATTTTTTTTTTTTAAGTTTAATTTCTTAAACTTACTCAATTATCTGTTGAGTTAGGCAAATGTGTCTTCTCATTGGGAGAAGACATTCAAGAAAAGGTCTAGGATTTTCCTCCTCTTTCCCTTATGGAAGCCGAATGAAAAAGACATTTTCCCTGCTATTATTTGCAGGAGAATGCGGGTATCACCAGGACCATCCTAAAACACATTTGGGGCTGTTGGCATAACTCTGCTTGAAGAACCACTGCAGGAAGGACACAGCAGGTGCACAGTGGGAGACTTGGGCTTGTCCATCAGATGCGCCTGGCAGCACTGGGCACCTCAAAGATTACTTGGAGGGTGGAGTCCAGAATCCATCGCCAGCAGAGGTGCACATCCAATGGTGGCAGTGCTAGGGTTGAGTCTTGACCAGGTGGTCTGAAGTAGCCTCCTTGGCTTCTACCAGCTTTCTGGGCCTGGTTCTTCAGCTTTTTCATATATTCTATGGATTGCCTGATAACCATCTATGCATTCTTTTTCTGTTTATTAAGCAAAGTCCATTTTTTTCCTTCACTGTAACCAAAGATCCTGACTGGCATATTTAATAAAGTTTAGCATTTTTAGGTTATAGCCCCAAACTTACAAGGTCAAGGCCAGTGGCCAAGAGAGCCTCCTGCTCTCCCTCTCACTAGCCAGCTTCAATTAGTGACACCACTGGAGATATTGTCCCAGGTGCCTGATAAAGCATTTCTCAAAAAGAGACACTAGCAGAGAATGAGAGTTTAAGATATGCTTTTGTGGGAATAAACCACAACAAAAGAAGATACCCAAAGTACTGATTCTTTGAGTTTACTTAAATTCTCGTCCTCAGTGCCGAATGCCCTCTGCTCTCCTGCCCCATCCACATGCCCCATAGACCAAGTTTGTGTGCACAAGGCTTGTGCCCTCTGGGAGCAAATCGCATGGCGATCTGCAAGGAGAGCGGTGGTAGAATGCTATGAACACTGGGACGCACAAATGACACAGCTGCAAGAATGAACACTCATGACACTGCTCTGGATGTGAGGGATGAGGGAGACAGAGTGGGAAGGTGGCTGAATTTTAAGTTCCTGTTCCTGGGGAAGTGATGATGGACATGAGTGGAGACAGGGTGAGTGGAATGTGCTGGGGCGAGAGGAAGGCAGGGACTGTTTTTCAGAGCGTTGAGAGCCTGAGGTACTGGTGTCAGAGGTGTATGAACCACAGCAACTCCATCTTGAATAGGGGCTGGGTAAAATGAAGCTGAGACCTACTGGGCTGCATTCCCAGACAAGGCATTCAAAGTCACAGGATGAGATAGATGCAAGGTCGGCACAAAATACAGGTCATAAAGACCTTGCTGATAAAACAAGGTTGCAATAAAGAAGCCAGCCAAAACCCACCAAAACCAAGACGGTGACAGGAGTGACCTCTGGTCATCCTCACTGCTACACTCCCACCAGCACCATGATAGTTTACAAATGTCATGGCAACGTCAGGAAGTCACCCTATGTGGTCTAAAAAGGGGAGGCATGAATAATCCACCCCTTGTTTAGCATACACTCAAGAAATAACCATAAAAATGGGCAACCAGCAGCTTTTAGGGCTGTTCTGCCTATGGAATAGCCCTTCTTTTATTCCTCTACTTTCTTAATAAACTTGCTTTCACTTTACCGTACGGACTCGCCCTGAATTCTTTCTTGCACAAGATCCAAGAACCCTCTCTTGGGTCTGGATTCAGACCCCTTTCCTGTAACACTGGGAGACCATGCGTGTGGATGACATGGAATTACCCAAAATGATTTCGGTTCATTCGTTTTGATACACCTTATACAGCAAGTCACAGGGTTGCCTGAAGGAGCCCAACTGGCGGGTGACTGAGGAGGGGGCTCCTGTGGTTTCTCTTCTGGCCCTCCCCTCCTGTTCTTGTCATCCATTCCTCACACATTTCCTGAGTTGTCTTCTTCACACTATAGAATATGCTGTCCTCAAAAAGTTTCTCATCTAAAGGCATAAATGAACCCCCATTCTCCAGAACTGAGGGGAAGCGAGTGGTCAGACTGATACCATTTTGTTTACAATCCATTTAGCCAACTAGTTATTTTCTTGGGCAATCTTCTGAGTCTGACATATACATATCAGGTCTTTGAGGGTTCTCTGTAGACACAGGTGACGCTGTTAAGAAGTCACCGGAAAAGCAGCATTTTCCCTTTGTCAGCAATTGAAAGCACTAAGTACTGTGCTTAATGAACACAGTTACTTTCCTTGACAGGTCTGAAACGCTTGGGGGCTTACACAATGGCTTTAGGATTCACTGCAATGGTGATTCTGGCAGTAAACAGCTTAAGAGGGGTCTCTAGGCAAAAACTGGGATTGATAAACTACACAGAAACTTACGCCACATGGCTAGTACGAAAGTTTAGAAAGGCACTTGTTCTAAGAACACGGGAGGAAACACCCTTAAATAACTACCACTGAACTGGAAACAGAATTGCGGGGTGGGGAGGGGGATGAGGTGGGTGCCAAGGACATCTAAAGGAAAGACAACTGAGAACTAACTTGAAGGCAAGAGACATACAACATGAATGAATATTGTATCAATGAAACAAAGTAAAACGACATGGAGAAGTCACAAAAAATACAGCTTTAAACATCTCTGTATGGGTCAGAAGTTCCACGTTGGGAGCTTTAAGTGTTGGAAGCTCATTTCACCCTATCAAATTTTAAAACACAAACAAGTGAGCTCTGTGGACCATCTGGACCCAAACTGTAACTTTCTAGACAACTCCTAACTGTAGCATAGTGATACTAAAGAATAAAGAGAATTACTTTCCTTTTTTAAAAAAAAGTTTTGGGGGGAGAAAGTGGCCTAAAATGGCATCTGGTAGGTGGCAATCTGTCACTAAGATGAGCTATGTCAGAAGAACTACATAAAAGTTTGAATCAAATTTACTTTCACATCATGTATGAGAATATTACTTCATTAGGTTTACTCCACTAAGTTAGAATCACTGAAAACATTGGGGAAAAAAAGGATTAGTTTTGTTTTTTTTTTAAATAAAATAAATCCCCAAGTAGATAACTTTGTTAATTATTTAAAGTTGCTTCTTGATTTTATATTTCCTGTTCAAAACAAACAATCTCAGCAATAATGAGCTATTTTCCAAAATCATGCTCATCTTAGATTTTAAAATCTCACTTAGAATCAATTAGTTTATATTATAGAAAACTGTTATAATGCCCTAATACAATATTTAATTCTCTTTGAATAGTGGAAAATTCTTTTTTTCTTTACATTCCAGACAAAGACTTTTCTTTTTTCTTATTAAGGATTCACTTTAAACGATTTAGCATTCAGAAAAAGAGCACAAATAAAATTCATATGTTGATATTCCCTCCATTTCCTTTTATTTCTAAGAATTACTTTTCCCACATTAATCATAAAAAGGCAAAATTCTGACTTACTATGTTAAAGGATCTTTTTTCATGGTCAGTCTTACTGTTTTGATGCCATACATCGGAAAGTTTCTCAACAGGCCTGTAATTTCCTGCAGTGAAATTTTTAAAGCCTCTCTTTCCAGGTTTCATGGCTCCACCTGGCCTTCCCCATCACCGTCAGGCTCCTCAGCCTCCCGTTACCAATCACTGTTTCCTCCCTCCCTCTCCTTTTGCCAGCTCTGCTTCTTGACTGCACTCACAGCCACTTTACTCGCCGCTTTTCCTTACTCTTTCCTTTAATCAAGATGCTGTGCTGGGGACAGACTTTCCAAATCCTAAACGTTTTCTTCTCTTGTAATACAGCTTCACTTGACACTGAAATCCTACGCCCCAGCTGAGCTCGTAGGGCCAGACCCACCCTTCCCTTTCAGCCTCTTCCAAGGCAGCGGGCCTTGAAACACCCATCCCCGATCTGCTGAGGAACAACGCCCCAGAGAAGTTCCATTTCTTCCATGAAATCATCCCAGATTTATTGGAGGCCGGCTGCTATCTATGTGTCACATTTTTCTCAACCAAACCCTGTCTCCAACACATGCTTAGATTTATGACTTTGGAAATGGCAGTCCCTCGAACATCATAATGACAATGCTGCCCAACAATGTGTCGGTTTAGGGTGCATAAACTTCTGCTAGTGCCATCTGTGACCCACTGTCTTCCTCAGTTTTAATCTCTTATAAAACCATCGGAGAATGATTAGCGTAGTACTTCCTGGAATTAGGTGCTCAAAAATATCCACCTTAATTTCATTTTTGCCTCTCCTTTAATATCATCTCCCAAACAAACATTTTCCATGAAATTAAGCGTGACTATTAACCGTTTCCAAACACCAATATCAATGAATATCATACCACAGACATCACCCACGTGGCTAAAACAGTTGGGCTGAAATTTTAAATGGAAATGTCTATCATTCCTTGGGTGAAAAAAATATGGATTGTGGTGCTGACTTTTTATACACACTTCTCTTAAAAAAAACGCTAAATTCATTAATCTATTAATCACTTCTTCGGTACAGATCCTGTGTGTAATTTATACAATTATAATTGTATAAATGCTGAAATATTTGGCATGTTTGTGTTAAGGCAGCAAACGGATACCATGCACTAACTGCACAGAGCCAACTACAGCCCAATTGTACCCGAGAGGTTGTTCAATGTTATTAATTCCTTCATTTAAATATTTACTGAATACCAAAAAGGGATGGGTACTAGGTACTAAGGATATATTTGAGAATATTCACTTCACTCACAGAGCTTCCAGTTTAAGAGAGAAGCTGATATGAATTAGTAAATCACACGAAGGTATGTTTTAAAAATCGTGATAAAAACATAAGATTTACCATCTTGGCTATTTTTAAAGGTACAGTTCAGTATCGTTAACTAAAGTCACGCTGTAGTGCAACAGCTCTCTAACGTTTTCATCTGGCAAAACTGAAACTCGGTGTCTATCAAACAACAGCTCTTCATTTCCCCTCCACCCGCCCCTGGCAACTGCCAGGCACTTCCTGTCTCTACGAGTAGTCACTGTATAGAAGGGGAAACACAGAGTATTCGCCTTTTGTGACTGGCTTATTCACTTTGCATAATGTCCTCCATTCTTAACCATGTTGGATTATTTCACTTTGCATAAGGTCCTCAACTCTTAACCGTGTTGTGGAATGGTGACAGGACTTCCTTCTTTCGTGAGGTTGGATAACATCCCATTGTGTGTATATATCGTATTTTGTTCATCCATTTAGCTTTTTTTTTTTATTTTTTATTTTTTTTAGATTTTTTTCATTCATATTATTCTTTTTTTATTATACTTTAAGTTCTAGGGTACATGTGCATAACGTGCAGGTTACATATGTATACTTATGCCATGTTGGTGTGCTGCACCCATCAACTCGTCAGCACCCATCAATTCATCATTTATATCATGTATAACTCCCCAATGCAATCCCTCCCCCCTCCCCCCTCCCCATGATAGGCCCCAGTGTGTGATGTTCCCCTTCCCGAGTCCAAGTGATCTCATTGTTCAGTTCCCACCTATGAGTGAGAACATGCGGTGTTTGGTTTTCT
>NW_016813480.1:3937406-3953979 GCF_001698545.2 Rhinopithecus bieti
TGAGCTTCCCAGCGGCTTTGTTTACCTACTTAACCCTCAGCAATGGCAGGCGCTCTCCCCCAGCCTCGCTGCTGCCTTGCGGATAGATCGCTGCAGACTACTGTGTTAGCAGTGAGGGAGGCTCCGTGGGCGTGGGACCCTCCCGGCCAGGTGTGGGATATATTCTCCTGGTGTGCCTGTTTGCTTAAAGCACAGTATTGGGGTGGGAGTTACCGGATTTTCCAGGTGTTGTGTGTCTCAGTTCCCCTGGCTAGGAAAAGGGATTCCCTTCCCCTTGCGCTTCCCAGGTGAGGCGATGCCTCACCCTGCTTCAGCTCTCGCTGGTCAGGCTGCAGCAGCTGACCAGCACCGATTGTCCGGCACTCCCTAGTGAGATGACCCCAGTACCTCAGTTGAAAATGCAGAAATCACTGGTCTTCTGTGTCGCTCGCGCTGGGAGTTGGAGACTGGAGCTGTTCCTATTCGGCCATCTTGCTCCGCCCCCCCATTTAGCTTTTAATGGGCATTTGACTTGTGTCTACCTCCGGACTGTTTTGAATGACGCTGTTATAAATATGAGTGTGCAAATATCTTTCTGAGGCCCTGTTTTCAATCCTTTTGGGTATATACCCAGAAGTGCGGTAACCAAATATGGTAGTTCTATTTTTAATTTCTCGAGACACCTCCATGCTGTTTTCCATATTAGCTGCACCATTTTGCACTCCCATCAACAGGTCACAAGCGTTTCGATCTCTCCACATCCTCACCAACTACTTATTTTCTGTTTCCTATTCTTGTGTTTTTGAGAGTGGCCCCCAATGGATGTGAGATGATACTTCATACACGTATGTAGAGTTTTAGTTGTGGTAAGTATTACACAACAAGCGAAAGGTAAACGGTATTAAGAGAACGTACAATAGGAGCATGTAGGTCCAGGATATGAGGAAAGGCTTCCCTTGAGAAGTGATCAAGCATCTGAGACCTAAACACCGTGTAAGCATTAACTTGGTAGAAGGCAGAGACCGGTGCAGTCAGGAAGTGAGAGGAGCAGGTGTAAACGCCCTGTGGGAGCTCACTCCTCACACCAGGAAGTGGGAGGCCACCAGAGTGGATGGGGTGAGGCGGAGCATTAAGAGAGCAGCGGTAGGCCTCGCAGGGCCTCAGAGGCCAGGTAAATGTCCCCAGGCTTTATCCTGAGGGCAACAGGCCCCAGGGAACAATGACATCAGACTTAAACATTTGGCAAGATCACTTTGGCTCCAGTAGAGGAATGGGTCCAGGCAGATCAGATGCTAAGAATTAGTCATGAGGCTACTGCAATCGTCCATGCAAGAAATGATGCTGCACAAACTAACTGGATGGGACGAAACTGGGTGGAAACAGATATATTTAAGAGGTACTTAGGGGTTAAAGGTTGGGTGCGGTGGCTCACACCTGTAATCCCAGCACTTTGGGAGGCACAGGCAGGTAGACCATGAGGTCAGGAGATGGAGACCATCCTGGCCAACACGGTGAAACCCTGTCTCTACTAAACATATAAAAAAATTAGCTGGGCGTGGTGGTGGGTGCCTGTAGTCCCAGCTACTCAGGAGGATGAGGCAGGAGAACGGCGTGAACCCAGGAGGCAGAGCTTGCAGTGAGCAGAGATCACGTCACTGCACTCCAGCCTGGGTGACAGAGTGAGATTCTGTCTCAAAAAAAAAAAAAGACACTTAGGGGGTAAAAATGACAGGACCTGGATTCATCATAATAAGGGTGGAGAGGACTGAAACTCAAAAAGGACACAAAGGTGAAAGGTTCCCACAATCTTAGAAATTAAATAATGTCTAAGAACCTAAGGTTCCCACAATCTTAGACATTAAATAATAATCTTGCTTAGAAATTGTCACTTACATAATAAAGGAATGATTTAGAAGGAACAGACCTAACCTATTTTGAGTGGCACAGATTCTTCTTGCTCAGCTGGTTGCAGTGTGACATAAATATGACCCAAGTCCCAGGTCGTGACCTCTTCCTTCCAACATTCAGGAGAAAATGATTAGCCAAAATTGTGGAAAAATGACTTGAGTCAGATCCACACTTTATAAATCTTGATTTATAAACTCCACTTAAAGCAATTAATAAGCCTGTAGATTAAGAGCTCAGTTGTTCCCAGGTTTTATTTTTAGGGAAAGTCTTGTGTAAAAGCCAAAACCCTTTCAATGATGAGTGACTAAAATAGAAGTTAGGCAGTGCACACCCCAAGTGTGTGGGAGGAACCTGGAGGATCTGGGCTGAGGCTGAGTTTCCTACCTCTTGATCTTGCCTGCACTAAATTTAGCTTTGGAGAATGAATCTGCATTTCCAGATGTCTGTAGGTCAAGAGCTGTACCGTCCAACACAGCAGCCACTGGCCAGATGCTACTGAGTCTAGCCTGATTTAGGACGTGTAGTAGTTACAACACACACACTGGACTTAGAGATTTAGTAAAAAAAAAAAAAAAAAAAAAAAAGAACACAAACTATTTCAATTTCACTAACCACTTCTTTTTATGTTGACTACATCTCAAAGTGATAATATTTTAGAAATGTTGAGCTACATAAAATATATCAATAAAATGAATTTCTTTTTGCTCTTTTAATGGGGCCACTAGAAAATGTAAAATTATACACAAGTCTCCCATTATATTTCTATTGGACAGCACTGCTCAGGACTATTTGACTCTAAGCCATTTAGAATTGTTGGCTGCCAAGAGAAAGAGGCCTTGCTTAGAAAAGCTCCTATTTCCTTCCCTATTTCAAACGATTAGCTTCTAACCAAGGCTGTCTTCTTTCCCTTGGGTAAAGAAGCTGGGGGAAGGACATACTGAAGGCTACAAAAAGTAGACAAAGTCCCTTCCTACTCCAAGATGATAGATGCATGGTAGGAAAAGGGAACCAACAAACTGTGTTTCTGCTATAGAACAACAATATCTAACAGGCCAGAGATGGCTCTAGCTTCAGGCAGAGCTGGATCCAGGGGTGTGCTCCATGCTGATGGCTCTCAGTTCACCTTTCCTCTGTGCTCAATTCGTCCTCAGCCAGCCACCTTCTGCAGGGGGGCCTAGCCGCTCCAGGCTGACACCAACCTCCTATAAGAGACCCAGCAGCAAAAGAGCTTCATCCCCCAATTAGTTTCTGTAAAAAATCCTTGAATTGTCTTTAAGCGATAGTCCAGCCTGGGGCACCATGTGCATTCCTGAATCAATTGTCACGGTCAGTGAGGCAGAGGACCCGACTGACTAGTTTGGGTCACAGATCCAGACCCTAGAGGTGGCAAAGAGGTAAAATCAGCACCATTTGAATGCGTGTTCTGAAAAAGGGCAAGGGGTGAAGGGAATGGATGGAGGGCGGGCGGAAGATGACAAGATGCCACTGGACCGTGCACAAGAGATGTCTTTGCTGCTGCTGGGCAAGGTGGTTAGGGTTTGCCTTCAGAGCACAGTGGAAAGCATTCTGCACATTTAAATACGTCCGTCTTTCAGTTTCCATCCTGCATTGAAATCAGGTTTCAATCACTAAGAAAGTATTGCGACTTGAAGTACACATATGAGCACAGACACAAGCAATCTAGATTTCTCTTTCCTGTCTTCAGCCAAAGGAATGCCAACACTTAGGACAGCTGGTAATCACAGTTCAGAAAGCACCCAGTTTACTCAGTGGATGCCTCGATGTGTTGTGCTGCCGACGTAAGCAATAGTCACTGAAAATCTCACCTACTTTAAGTCTGTTCAGTATTTTGGGCCTCTCAGATATTGTCCACAATAGCTTTCGCATCATCATTTACATAAAACAGAAACATCTTGGTACATGCTTACTAGCATGCTATGCTTCTCTCTTCTCTCTTCTCTAACCTACCGTGGTCATGTTTTCTTGCATAACTGGACTTGGTGGACTTTCTCTAGCATTTTTATACCTTTTAAATAGGATAAACCTGAGGATCCCTCCCTCTGGGTTGGAGAACTGTGATGATGATGATCTCCAGCCATCAGACAAGGCCACCTTCCTCTGCAGATGTTGGAGGAGAAAACCCTTGTGCAGAATCTTAACAAGAGTGGCCCACATACACATTTCCACATGTTTCAAGAAAGGAAAAGTTCAAAACCACATCAAACGTACACTGTGACCACTAAGCATAAATATTACAAACAAACAAAATCAGCATGTAATGTGTACTTTAATTTGCTGACAGATATTTTAAAATTAACATCAGAATGAATGACAAATGCCAACACCACAACAAAACCTCTGAAGAAAAAACCACCCACTCACAATCAAAGCCGCCTGGCCTCTGATTAGCACACAGCACCCTTGAAATGAGAGGCCAGAAAGAAAATAAACTGCCAAAATGGAGGAAATTGTATCTGGGGGAAGGGAGGACAAGGACTGAAGAAATGAAGGCTTTCCATAATGAACGTAAAAAATCAATCCTGTTGTTTGAAACCTGCTTTACTTTAAAAAAGATTGGGCTCATGGACAGAAAACTGCAGCTCAGACATAAAGTCTGCTTATTCCTTCTAACTCAACATTCATATTTTAAAAATTCGATTGCATTGCAGGGTAAGTCACTTCAGATAAAATGTATTAAAAAGCAAAATGTTAAGGAGAATTGAGCACCATTTCTCAGACACCTGGTTCGTCGTCACTGTAGCTGCTTTCCATAGTCACGAAGTGAGAGACCCAGCCTGGAGTCCAACTGACTCCAGAGGAATCCCAGCCACTCTATTCCCTGCCTGGCCGAGAGACTGATCCTTTCTCGCTAAGCCTCAGTTTCCTCATGTGGTTGCAGATTACTGAATGAGGTGACGCTTACTTCATTACACATGTAATTGCATATATTAAACATATTTTCATGAATATGTTTTGCCTGGTATGTAGTAATTGTGATATGGAAGGGAAGTGCTAGGAAGGGAAGGGCGTGATCCCTTTAAATGATGCAGAAGGGGCGAAGGGCATGGTCCCTGGCTAGGGCTCCACCCCCAGGCCTGTGTCCAGGGACCTAGGTGAGGACAGGCATTTTTGTTTTCCTGCCCAAATGTTGTATTTTCCAAGACCACCCTGACCTGCCACGCTCCCATCCTGTGCCTATTAAAAAACCAAGACCCTAGCAGGCAGACACACTGGTGGCTGGACGTTGAGAGGAACACATCAGCAGAGGAACACTGGGCTGCTGGATGTCTAGAGGAATGCACGGACAGGCACCAGTGCACCGTCAGGCCACCTATCGCCAGAATGACACACAGTTTGGCCGGAGCCGTCGGAGGACAAGCCGGGCTGCCAAGCAGCTCAACTCCAGGGAAAAACCAACTCCCTTCTGGCTCCCCCATCTGCTGAGAGCTACCTCCATTCAACAACATCTTGCACTCATTCTCCAAGCCCACCTGTGATCCGATTCTTCCGGTACACCTAAGGCAAGAGTCTGGGATACACAAAGCCCGCTGTCCTTGTGACAAAGTAGAGGGTCTCATTGACTTGGTTAACACAAGCAGCCTATAGACAGCTAAACTAAAAGAGCACCCTGTAACACATGCCCACTGGAGTTCAGGAGCTGTAAACACTCACCCCTAGACACTGCAGTGGGGTCGGAGCCCCACAGCCTGCCCATCTGTACGCTCCCCTAGAGGTCTGAGCAGTGGGGCACTGAAGCAGTGAACCACACCCCTGCCACACGCCCTGCCAGGGGGACGAGAGAACTTTTCTCATTTCAGTTGTTCAATAAACATTACCTATTGTTACTGACATGTCTTATTTTCTTTAATTTCCCTATTAAACCCTAAGATAGATATTATCCCCTTCATATACCTGAAAAACAAGCTCAGAAATAACGCAAGTATGGATATTACAGATAACAGACTTAGCTTCCTAAATGTCTTAGGCATTAGCTTAATTTAGTTCAAATCCTACTTTCACAGTTACAATTTGCACTGAATAGGAAAGAAATCGGATTCGGGTCACTTTAATCCAGGAGGATTCCGGAGAATCCAGAGGCAATTAGGATAATGGGAGTTATGTTCCCATCACTGCCTGTGGAAAGAATCTGAAGCCACTTTAAGGAGCTTCCAACTTAAAAAAATATACTTTCTCCTTTGTTTTTAACCAGAAGGAGAAAAACAGAAACAAGTTGGCATTATATGCAACAATGACAAAAGCCATTTTCTGACAGAACTGTTGTCTGATGGACCCTGAGTATTCTGATTTTAGAACCCAAATATTTACAGGCTGTGAGAACTCACCTAGCTAGCACTGCCCAACTGAATGTTTCTGATTTTCTTTTATTACCAATGAAGAGGGTTTTTTTTTTTTTGGTTGTTTTGTTATAGTTTTGTTTTGGTTCTAGGGCTTCCCTCAGAAAGGGACTGGTGTTGGGAGCCTTCTAGGAAGGAAATGCACACAGATGGGGGACCCTGGGGTGCAGGCGACAAGTCACAGGTGCAGCAGAAGCCAGGAAGTCGGTACCATCTTAACTTCGCTCATGGTGCTTTGCATTCAGATGAGGACGTCATCCACAAACACTGTGTTACTTCTTGCAAACGAGTCTCACTATTCCACAAAATGTACACGTTTAAAAGCCAGAATGTAACTTGGACGTCAATGAATAACTGGGCCAATTTCAATACTCAAGAAAACGGTACAGAAAGATGTCACGGTGTTATTTCAAACCGAAAGGCGAGTCTCTGCCGATGAGACCTCCTCCGGGACGAGGCTGACCGCTCCTCACCAGCCATGCCACGGGCTTCTGAAACTTGAGGAAAACTGGACCGAGACTATTCAATATTGTATTAAAGATTAATTCCAGTAAGTGTAAGACATGCTTATTAGTTGTTTTCTGGAATGTTACTAAAAAACTAATAATTGCAATGCTAAAGTAATTTTTACCAGCTCCTTAACCAATCTGTAACTTTGAGTATAATACAACAGTTTAAACATGCTAAAGCCCTAAGCTTGTTTTTAAAAAGCGTTTATTTCCTTGGCTGAGGCAGCTAAGGGAACATCCCAACACCCGCACTTGGGTGAAGAGAGGCTTCCTTGGCAAGGGCTGCCCACAAGGCCAGGCAGCACACAGGAAATTCTCACTGAGCGCCCCACCTGGTGTGGGCTTCGAGGCTGGCTTCATACAGTGTCTCAACAATCGCAGAGAGACTTTCGGAGTCCTTTATTTGTCAAATAAAAAATAATCAAACAATAAAAAAGAGGCTTTTGTTTTTGTTTGCCGTTTTGTCTTCCTAGTCCATCTTTCAGGCCGTAGGAGGATTCTGAGGGTGATTTTCCTCCTGTGCCTGAACCATTCCCAGCATCATAACAGCAGCCGTGGCTCAGCGGGAAAGCCAGCGCTTTCGTGGATTTGTTTTAGGAGCAAACTCGTTGCTATCCTGGAAGCCCCCAGCAAGTGTCTCCCTGTGTCTCCTTCAGGCTTCCTGACCCGCTCACTGCGGCAGCAGGGACGGAATGAAGCTTTCCCCTGGACTTAGGGGTGGAAGTCACATCAGTGAATACACACTGGGCACCCTTAGGAAAGGGTGAAGGAGGATGGATGTGGGACAACCAAACATGCCCCACACCACAGACCTTCACCTGAAAACAGGTCTTCTTCCTGACCCTCAGGTGGACTCCTCCACTTAAGCTCCCATCTTCCAGAGACATCCTGGAATGGGAGCTAAGCAAAGATGGCCACCTACCTGACATCACCCCAACTTCTCAGCTTACCTCCTAGAGCACGTACAACTGCGAAACTAACATCAGTCTTTGCAAGTTTCATGTGGAATATACCTAGGCCTGCTATAAATCCAGGGGAGATGATTGGGGAAGATGAAGAATTAATCACTGATTCACTGAGGGCAAATCATTCCTCCCTCTGTTTACTTTTGGTTCACTGGGGTTTGCACTGTGCGTACACAAGTGTGTACATAAAACTCAAAAGTAAACCCATTCCTGTATTTAGAATGAAAAAAAAAAAAAAAAAAAGCCTGTCCTATTCCAGAAACTGGCTGGAGTCAGGGGCCTGGCACTGCAGGCAGAGTTGCAGATTGTATGCTTTGAAGTCAAAAAGTTTTTTCCCCTCTCTTACTAGCAATGAAAAGAACTTTAAGGGAAACGCAGCAAAAGTTAGTGAGGAGAATTTTTCCACGGTGAACAATTTCATATCTTGTGGTGTAATTCCCTATTTTGAAAGCTAGCTGCTCTGAAGGCGGTCACCATCACCAGCTGGCCATCTTATACAACCACTTAACATGAGCAATCACTCAGCTGTATCTTCAGTGTACCACCTTCTCCTGTAACACCCAGCAAGAGCTAAAACATTCTAATAGAGTCATATTTTAAGCGTTTTAAAGCAGTGGTTCTCAAACTTTAAAGGGAAGAATCACCTGAAGATTTACTAAAGCCAAGATGCTGGGGCTCCACACCCAGAGTTTGCAATTCACTATGTGTGTCTGTGTATGTGTGTGTCTGTGTACATGTGTGTCAGTGTGTGTGCACTGTCTCTGTGTGTGTGTGTCTATGTGTGTCTGTGTGTGTCTATGTGTCTGTGTGTGCATGTGTGTCTGTGTGTGACTCTGTGTCTGTGTATGTGTGTGTGTCTGTGTATATGTGTGTCTGTGTGTGTGCATGCGTGTCTGTGTGTGTCTGTGTATGTCTGTGTATATGTGTGTCTGTGTGTGTTTTTTTGGGTGTGTGGATATGTGTGTCTGTGTGTGTGTGTGTCGGTGTCTGTGTCTGTGTCTGTATATGTGTGCCTGTGTGTGTCTGTGTGAGTCTGTGAGTCTGTGTATATGTGTGCGTGTGTGTATGTGTGTCTGTATATGTGTGTGTGTGTGTGTCTGTGCATCTGTGTGTGTGTGTGTGCATGTATGTCTCTGTGTGTATGTGATTGCCTGCACATATTTTTGTGTCTGTGTATATGTGCATCTGTGTGTGTGTGTATGTGTGTATGCGCACATGTCTCTGTGTATGTGATTGCCTGCACATATTTTTGTGTGCGTGTCTGTGTGTGTATGTGTGTGTGTGTATGTGCATCTCTGTGTGTGTATGTGTATGTCTCTGTGTATGTGATTGCCTGCACATATTTTTGTGTGCGTGTCTGTGTATGTGTGTGTGTGTATATGTGCATCTCTGTGTGTGTATGTGTATGTCTCTGTGTATGTGATTGCCTGCACATATTTTTGTGTGCGTGTCTGTGTATGTATGTGTGTGTGTGTATGTGCATCTCTGTGTGTGTATGTGTATGTCTCTGTGTATGTGATTGCCTGCACATATTTTTGTGTGCGTGTCTGTGTATGTGTGTGTGTGTATGTGTATCTCTGTGTGTGTATGTGTATGTCTCTGTGTATGTGATTGCCTGCACATATTTTTGTGTGTCTGTATATATGTGCATCTGTGTGTGTGTGTGTGCATGTATGTCTCTGTGTGTGTATGTGACTGCCTGTACATATTTTTGGGGTGTGGGGGTTGTCATTTTGACAAGCAACCCAGATGATTTGGATGCAGATGGTCGATAGACCTTACTGAAAAACATCCCATTTAGAACCCATAAAATGTTAAAATTCTTTGGCTAAAAGAATCTGAAATTTAAATCACAGCAATATTCTTATTGATGAAGGTTCAAAAACAGTTCATCACTCCAGGAAAAAGAAGAGCACGCATGTTTTAGATTTCCCACTAGCCTATTACACCTTCATCACAATCCTCTGAAGTAATCAGGGTGGGTGGCATTATTCTGACTTTGCTGATTAGGAGATTAATGCAAGTAAAATGATTTGCCAGTGGTTACATAACTTATCACAGCTGGGGCATGAACACAGCCAGGTCTCCGGACGTTTGAACAGAGGTCAAGTAAGATGGCGTTCCCTCCAGCATCACTGAAGTTAGAGGTGTTGGGAAAAGCATGAAGAAAACAGAAACACATTTCCTGACCTGGTCTAGGATTAAGTTTCCCTCATCTTTCCAACTCAAAGCTCTACTTCAGCAGGCAACTTGGGGGCAGGCGGTGAGCTAAGGGATTTTGTCATTTTCCACCTTTAAGTATTTGCTTTGGGGACCCATATTCTATCTAATGGTTATGCTATGAGGGAAAGAAAAGCACCTGGTCCCCTACGGAAAAACATCATCACGTATTTTCCATGGCTAAGGACTGGCGTTCCCCAGGACAGACACAACCCAAGTTTTTAATTTACTATAAATCCAAGCTTCAAAAGAGAAAAGTGGAAAAACAGGGTGCCCCTTAAAATCCCACAAATGTGGTGTATTTTCAGGAGGGGAAGGATGCAGATGACTTCTTTGATTTCAGAAACTTCCACTGGGACTTCCTGACATGCTGTCTGGCTGGGTTTCACATACCATATCATGAGGTGATTTAGGGAAGATAAAGAGTCTTTGATAGTATAGAATAACTCAGTTCTATAGCTCTTCCTTTCCTTTGCCCTCAAGGGAAAGCCCGCATTCTCCCTCGTGACAAAAACTCCAAATATAATGGACAAGACAAAGACATATTTAATCAAATTAGTTTAGGAAACCCCCGGCAGAAACAATGCATCTTTTCAATGGCTGAAGATGTTATGAATAGACAGAATGTTTTGTGTGTCAAATCTGGTTCTCGCTTCTGAGTGAGAAATGTCGTTTGCTATTAGGCACTAGGTTAATTCTAGAACTTCACATAACCAGGTTCACTTGCCCAAAACCTACTGTTTAGTGAACCGTAAAAAATGGTTTATAAAAATCACTAGAAGCATTCTTCAAATAGTCACTTTAAAAAGTGGCCTTTTCCTGAAATACCCTTTACTCCTAAGCATTTACCAACCTAGACCCCAAGAATGAACAGAGCGTGGGTATGTAATTCCCCCAAAGAGCCAATTCCTTTTACTGACTGCACCTGAACCCAGTTCCTATGTCTTTTTATGACAGCATGTAAGTCCTCCTGAGCCAGCAGGAAGGCTTTCTGAGACTTCAGGCTTTCTGAGACTTCAGGCTAGTCTTAGCCACTCTCCACCCAAGCAATCCTTCAAAAACGTTTGAAACGATGTTTTGTAATACTTCCCTGCCATGTTTCAAAGAATGAACAAAGTGCTGAGTCAAAATACACAGTGGCAGACTGCAGGCGAAACAGTACAAAGGGTGGCTGTGCCACTAAAGTTACACACGGTTTCCTGGCCCCCTTTGCCCACTTGGAGCCCCCTGCCCTGGAGGTAAACTAGAGATGACACACGGTTCTTTAGACTCAGACAGCAGAGTACCTACTCGGAAGTCCGGCCACTAGAGAACCACACTAATCCTCTCATTTACTGCCTAATGAAAACCTCAGTTTCACGCAGCTATCCTCTATTTCACATCATTATCATTTGCTTCATGGGAACCAACCAATAAAGTCATTAAAACGACATGTTTCAAATAAAAATAAGCTTTTACAGAGAAGTGAAATGTGGTTGAATATGATCACTTCTTTGCTTCTGGATGGTAGAAACAGCTCACTAAATGTCTGCTGGAAGAGTCCTTAAATATGTGAATGTCACCATTAATCTGAGCCTTCTAACCATATAGACCATCATGCTTGTGTGACCGGCACAGTGAAAATGTCGGCACCTTAGTAGCTGCATGACCAGCCTGGTCCTTCTGCAGTTGGAAAGTCGGTATCTCGATGGGAATGGGAGGTGGCAAGCAGCCTAACTTACGCACATTTGGAGTTACTGAGGTACACATGGCTCCCCGGCACAGCTCTCTGTCTAGGGCACAGGAGGGGCTTTCAAAGGAATGGGCTTTTTCTGTCAGTCACACGCCAAGAGACCCCGTCCTGTCAGCTGTCACTCTCTAATTTAGAACACTGTCTATGGCCATCGGCCGAGGCCCCATCTATTGTCCAGCACCATAAAATTTCCCAAATGAAATATTCATCACAGCAGATCCATCCTGAACCAAAAGGAAGAGAACACAAAGCAGATATTCTAAGCACCAATGCCTTACCAAAGGATCGTTGTCTTGTAGTGGATACTTTTCTTGGTTTGCTTTTTGTGGGGATCAATCACATTGCTTTAAAATAGAACTGATTTATTTAAACACAAAATACCTTTGTTGGAAAATGCTCATTTTGCTACACAACAATCTTCTGGGTTCATTGAATGCCCTCTAATTTCCTCTACTGTCTGGATTTGGAAAAAAACTGAAAAGCATGTTGTATGTTTGTCCTCTTTCCTTACAGAAAGCAAAGATGCACGAGACGACATGCAAGCCCACTCCCATAGGACAGGTCCGTCCCGCTCAGCACCCACACTCAGTGGAGGTCTCAGACAACGTGAGCTATGAGCTGACAGAGCTATCAGGTGAAATGGCAAATAATGCTACCCTGGGCTATCTCACAAGAAACAGCTGCTAGACATGGTCCACACTTGGGTGGACCCAGGAGGTTTTGTTCATGTCTACAGAGTAAGTAAGGCAGAGATAGGAGCCAGGTGTACCATGCACAGGCCTGGCCCTGGAGTATGTATCCTGGGGCAGGAACACCATTGAAAGCTTGACCCACAGTTCCCTTCCCATTCTGGGCTCTGTGCCCCGGCACAAGCGTCCTGCAAATGTGGGTGGGAACACCGGTGCAAACATCATCTACTCAGTGCACATCCTTGCAAACAGCTGCCCCTGTGGCCCAGGGGTGTACACACTGGCCTGGATATGGAGAGAGGACCAGGCAGGCCTGGGCAGTGGGCCTTTGGCTGTTTAGGAAGGAAACAAGGGGTCCTGGGAGCCCAGAGAATAGGTTACAAGTGGGAAGACCGACTCTGTGCATCACAGCTTTTCACTCCGTGCCGAGGAACACACCCAGCCACAGAGGGCCAGAGCAGAGGCCCCTAAAGTGCAGGGCCCAGCAGCCTCTTGGGGTCTAAGGGCAGTGCTGGATGTGCGCAACCCCAGGGTGGGGTCTGTGGGGTGGGCTTGGAGACCTGGGCCTGCACAGCTTCCTTGGTAAACTGAGGAGGTGTGGACCACAGGATTGTCAGCTCATTCCTCTCCACACCCGATACTGTGGGATTATAGGATACAGTTTGTCACTGTTGATGGCTCAATCTCATGCACTGGACAAAGATCATATGAAAGAAAAATAAAAAACATTAAAATGAGTGTAAAGGTCTTTAATCTCAGCCTCTCTAGTTCAAAGAGATGAACAACGAGAGATTCTGGTTTATCCATGATCTGGTTCGTAGAGCTGTTAGATTCATCTCTCACAGGTGACCCAGCAAAGTATAACAACAAACCAGAGTACAACATCAAAACTGTAATTGACATAATCACTGGATTAGGAACCATTCAAAATAGCTCCAGTTTTCAAACTGTACATATTGGTACTGTGTGTAATTAACATATAATTCATTATGGAAATGTGGGCATGCCAATAAGCCAGAGGATTTAAGTTGACAGTTTTTGTAACACCTGAAACCTCAAATGCCATTTCTGTGGACTGGAAGACCTCTTCCAGGTGCTTTGGTTTGGTTTCTCTCCTGATAGATTCTGATGGAAGCAAGTAGGACCAGCCTCTCCTGAAGCTCATCGTGGTTGTAACACACACAGCGCCTGCTCACCCACCCATGGAGAAACACTGCTGTCACAAGACACAGAAGGCACACTCCCAATCAGGAGTACTTACCTGTCCTCTCATATCTGGAGCAATGGGAATGGTGGGCCAGATGGTGGAGTAGATGCCAAAAAACACCAGCCAGGTCAGCATGCTTCCCCAGACAGCCAGATGACTGAACTGCAGAGGGAAACAGACACTCAGACAGGCTTCTCGACGGGCCTGGCAGGTTCACTCCAACTCCACTTGCTGCAGAATCCTTGCATCCAAGCTGCCTTTCCTTATGGAAAGATGTTGATGACTCACCAGTTAATGGGAAGTTCAATCTTTCTAATTCCCATGTCTCAGAATGTTTAACAATGAATTCAAGTAATGAATGGCCCCAAAGTACCCTGAAGATAAAGGTGCTTTTGCTGTCACAGGTGACCTTATTCTAAGATTTCTCCCATAGTGACAACAGTGGGCCCCTCTCAGTTCATAGCAAGTGTTTGCTCCAACCTGTGGCTGTCTTACAATAAGGACTCATTAATCTGGCAACAGAGTGGCTGAACAGAAAAAAATAAATAAGATGCTTTTATTTATCATTTCAAGACTTTGATCGTTCCGTTCCTTTAGTCCAGTTTAAAAATTTTTAAATCTGAAATGGATGTTGCCTCTTAACAATGGCCCTTGAAGCACCTACGGAGTTGTTCATTTTTTCTTCTTTGTCCTCTTAATATGATGATCCTTGACTTCTCTCTTCACACCCCACAATCTAATCCATGTGCAAGCTCTGTTAGCTTTTAGAAAGATACAATGAATCCAGACTCTGACCACTTCTCACTACCTCCTCCTCTAACATCCTAAGCGAAGGCATCATCACCTCTGACCGGGATTAACTGCCACTGTCTCTAGGGGATTCCCGATTCCTCATTGACCTCCCACCTCATCCCCATTTTTCTTAGCAGAGCATTTAAACAGCAGCCAGGTCATGACACTTTGTGAGAGACACACATGAAGCTTTGGTTATAATCTTTAAATGCTGGAAATAAGCAAAATGTCTAAAATAAGAGAGTGATGAAATAAATGATGGAACGTCTCTAAAACGGAACATTCTTTAATCAAGAAAAATAACTTTGTTGAATTGTATTTTAAGGCACAGAAAATGTGCCTAATATATATTTAAATTAAAAGGGATTACGAAGTCTTATGTTTTATAATGTATCATCTTATTAAAAAATACACACACATGCAGACACAGAACAAAGTCTGGAAGGTTCCACAGGAAAGCATTAACAGTGACTGTCTCTTGGTGGTAAAATTATGGACATTGCTTTTTGTCTTTCTATATTTTCCATATACGTGTGTGTATATATGGTTCTTGTTTTTACAATGAGCATGTACATTTGAAATGAGATGACTGTTAATAGTTTAGAGCTGTATTATGTGCCAAGCAAATGAATCACCAAGAGACTTTGGATTACAAATTTACCCTGATAAAGATCAAACCACAATTTTTACATAGAAAATCTGAAAGAAGATAGCCAGATATTGCTTATTGTTTCCCCAAGGCTTAAAAAGAAACCATAGCATGAAAATATCTATACTGAACAGAGAAACAATTCTAGAGAAAACTTACTTTAGTCCAAGCTGTGGTCTCCAAGCCAGCTTTCAGACAAACAGTAACGACAACATACTGTGAAAACAAAAGCAGTTTGGAAAACATTATTCTCAATGAGTTGCTTTCACTTTCTGTGAGAAATCCCATCTCCCCACTCCAGGGCTAGTTTCCCCAAGGCAGCTCTGGTTTGAAAGTATGAGCCATGTCAGGGGCTAATCCTCTAGGGGTTATTTTCAGGGAACATACAGGCAGATTCACTTCCAGAAGAGCTTTCGTTCCAGTAACAGTCTTTCTCACAAATAATAGTTTTGCCCTTTTCTTAGCTTGGGAGAAATTGCCTTCCTGAGTGTTGTTTTCCTTTGCAGGCAGGTGTAAAATGGCCGTTTGAAGAATGGGGAAATCTGTTAACCACCTGTCCAGAAACCTTGACGCTGCGTAACCTTCAGAAATGATGACGTAAGCATTTCACAGATATTCTGAACTTTGAAGGATATACAAAATACATTTTGAAGATTTGAAATAAATAATAATAACGAGGATGGCTCTTTTTAAGCGTTTAGAGAAGTGCAAGCCACACAAAAGCTGTTTAAGAATGGCTTAATAAACAGAGATAAACTTACTGTGTAAACAATATTTCCAACAAATAAATAGTCGGTGGCATGACCACTGGTCAACACAGTATCTGAAAAACAAAGAAGTTACTATTAACATCCAACGAGCCGAGCACGGCCACCTATTTAATTTGGAGCATTAAACAGGGAACTTTAAGAACATCTATCAACTCACAGAATATTTCAAAATCCCATCTTGTGATTCTAATGCCTACTTCTCTTCCTAATGAACTTTTTCATCTTATATTCTCTCCAAATGAAGCAAATAAAGTCAAGCTTCCAACAAGCCAACCAACCAAATGCTTCATCTGCATTGAAATTTACATTTTTGTAAACATTAAAATTTATCTTTGTCCAGTTTGTTTTAAAAAAGGAATAAGAACATATTTATCTATTAAGTGCCACCAATGTTGAGGCTTTTTCCAGGTGTTCCCTTACGATTCATGTTTAATTTTTGCTAAATTGGAATTATGGACCAATAAAAGATAACTACATGCATATTAAACCAATTCATAATGACAACTTGGAAAGAATCTTGGGGGTATTTACTACTCATGTTCTCATTTGCAACTGTATGAGCTTCCAGAGCCTATCACCTGGGGGAACGCAAGCACTCCAACCACAGGAGTGTAGAAAATACAAGAAGGATTTGAAGCTTCAGTTTTCCTATATTTTCCTTTTTTTTTTTTTTCCTTCTCAATGATGGCTATGACAATGTCTATAACAACGGATGCTAATAGAGTTGCTTCATCATCTCCACTATACCTGCATAGAGAAGTCTGTTTTTAATCCTGAGTGGTCAGAGCCTATCTTTTT
>NW_016813480.1:3954127-3975799 GCF_001698545.2 Rhinopithecus bieti
AAAAAAAAAAAAAAAAAAAAAAAAGGCCAACTGAGAGGGCGAAGGTTCTGGAGCAGGACTGCAAGGTGAACTCGGCTTCCTGGCCCCTGGTGGCTATACTTGCAGGTGCATCACACACCCTTCTCAGGCTCTGCTCCCTGCACTGAATATGCTGGAACTCCAACCACACCTCACCTGCCACCTTCCTACCAGACACTTCTATTTGCCCTTCTGCCACTACTGCCTAGGGGCCAGTTTCAGCTGCTCACTTTCCAAAGGATCACTTGAGCAGCACCTCCATCTACACAGACTTCAGAAGGCTCAACTGAACGCAGGCTGGATGCAGCCTGGGCTGTGCCTTAGAATCACCAGGGAGCTTTTACAAGCCACAGGTGTCTAGGCCCTGCCCCAGGCCCCTTAAGTCACATTCCTTGGACTTGGGCTCTGGTATATTTAGGGGTGCAGGGGAGTGGTCTGGTTTTTTTTTTTTTTTTTTTTTTTTTTTTTTGAGGCAGAGTCTCGCTCTGTCGCCCAGGCTGGAGTGCAGTGGCCGGATCTCGGCTCACTGCAAGCTCCGCCTCCCGGGTTCACGCCATTCTCCTGCCTCAGCCTCCCGAGTAGCTGGGACTACAGGCTGCTCGCCACCTCGCCCGGCTAGTTTTTTGTACTTTTTAGTAGAGACGGGGTTTCACTGTGTTAGCCAGGATGGTCTCGATCTCCTGACCTCATGATCCGCCCGTCTCGGCCTCCCAAAGTGCTGGGATTACAGGCTTGAGCCACCGCGCCCAGCCCAGAGCCTATCTTAACATCAGGCTTAGTTTCCTTGGACGACACTGCCAATCTTCCTTTATTCTTAATTCTTTCAACTTCTTTCAACTTTTGTTTTAGATTTGGGGGTGTGTGCGCAGGTTTGTTACAAAGGTATATGTGATGCTGAGGTCTGGAGTACAAATGACTCCGACACCAAGGTAGTGAGCACAGTACCCAATAGGTAGTTGTTTTTTTGTTTTTTTGGTTTTTTTTTTTGAGACAGAGTCTCAGTCTGTCACCCAGGCTGGAGTGTAATGGCGCAATCTTGGCTCACTGCAACCTCCACCTCCTGGATTCAAGCAGTTCTCTGCCTCAGCCTCCCAAGTAGCTGGGATAACAGGTGTCCGCTATCATGCCCGGCTAATTTTTGTATTTTTAGTAGAGATGGGGTTTCACCATCTTAACCAGGCTTGTCTCGAACTCCTGATCTCATGATCCACCTGCCTCAGCCTCCCAGTGCTGGGATTACAGGCATGAGCCACTGCACCTGGCCTCCCAATGGGTAGTTTTTCAAGCCTTTCCTCCCTCCCTCTCTTGTCAAGTTCTCTGGCGTCTATTGTTCTCTTCCTTATGTTCATGTGTACCCAATGCTGAGTTCTGACTTACAAGACACAACATGTGGCATTGGGTTTTATTATTTTTTATACTCAGTCCTGGTCTGTGGTCCACAGGCTGGGTAGATAAGGATGCTTGTGTTCAAATTTCCAACCAGTAGCTGCTATACATACATATCTGGGCTCGCTGAATTACCCAATGCTTGTTGAACAATCCCACTCTTATTAGAGAATCAATATCTATTTTTTTTTCCTAAAACAGCATCGTGATGGAGTCATAAGTGGAACTGGGGAAGCATGGGTCCCTGAATCAAGCCCTTGGGCACACACAGTCTCCTGATTCCAGCCAGGTAAATTTGTGGATAAGGGAGGATGAACCAGGAAGGCAACATGACAGTCTGCACTAAATGGAGCGCCTGCTGCTAGGTAAAGGGAGAGTTATAACAGAAGAACAGGGCGAGGTATGGCCACTGACTTAAAAAGGAATGGTCTCAAAGCTCAGGGGAGATGGGGCAAGGACAGACTGGAGCTTAGGCAAGACTTCATTAAAAGGAAAGGAATGGATCAAGTTAAAAAAGTAAGAGAAAGGCTAAATTAATCCCAAGAAGGCAGCACACTGATGTATTAGCAAATACTCAAAACTGTAGGGGTTCATTTTTCAGGAACCGGCCTTAAGACTGTTTTACTAACAAGTGCAACACTTTTAAATGCCTGCCTCAGTGAAGAAATACTTCAGTTTAGTATAGAGACCATCTCTTTGATTCTAACATAGATTATAGCCTTGAAACAAATAACATTCTTCTTTTATGTACTCAACAAATATTTACTTACAGCCTATTTTATGCCAGGCACTATTATGAGAACTGGGAAGAGAAGGTCCCTGTCTTTATATGGAGACAGGACATAAATCCTTGAACAGATACACCATAAAATGTCAGGTGTAATAAGTGCTATGAAGAAATACATTAGCTGCTGAGAGAAGTGGCTCACGCCTGTAATCCCAGCAATTTGGAAGGTGGAGACGGGTGGATCACCTGAGGTCAGGAGTTCAAGACCAGCCTGGCCAACATGGTGAAACCCTATCTCTACGAAAAATATAAAAATTAACTGGGTGTGGTGGCAGGTGCCTGAATTGCCAGCTACTCAGGAGGCTGAGGCATGAGAATCACTTGCACCCAGGAGGTGGAGGTTGCAGTGAGTAATCACGCCACTGCACTCCAGCCTGGGCCACAGAGTGAGACTCTGCCTCAAAAAAAAAAAAAAAAAGGAAAAGAAAAGAAAAGAAATATATCAGTTGAGTGTGGTGGTGCTCGCCTGTGGTCCCAGCTACTTGGGAGGCATGAGGTGGGAGGACTGCTTGAGCTCCGGAGTTTGAGGCTGCAGTGAGCCATGACTGCAACAGTGCATTCCAGCCTGGGTGACAGTGTAAGACCCTGTCTTAATAAAAAATAAGAATAAAACACAGAAGATATAAGGTAGAGTAATAGCATACAGGGTGACAGGGTTTGCTATCTTAGATAGGGAGCTCTGGAAGAATCTTTCTGAGGAGGTGACATTTGAGCAGATCTGAATGGTATGAGGGAGAGAGTTAAATGGGCATCTACAGGGTGAGTGTTCCAGGCAGAGAAGAGAAACTGCAGAGTCTGAATACAGACAGCACTTGATGAGCTCAAGGATCATTACAAAGACAGGGGGGCTGCAGGCACTGGGAGAAGGAAAAGGAGAATACAGACAGTCAGAGGGGCAGACAAATGTGGACCACAACAAAGAGCTTGGATTTCTTTGTTAATTTCTTGGTAATCACTGGAAGGTTCAGAGCTGGGAATGAAATGGAATAAGTTATGTTCTTAAAGGAATAGTCCAGCTTTTATGGGAGAATGGACCATAGATAACCATAAATGGGATAATAATAAATGCAAAGCCAGCTTAGAAATGATTGTTGCAGTCTATCCAAGAGGATACTAGTCGTGTTATAACTGTGCAGCCCAATATGGTAATCAACAGCTGCATTTAGTTGTTTACAATTAAATTAATTAAAATAAAATACAATAAAAAATTCATTCCTACCTGGGGCTAGGGAGGAAGGGGAGAATGAGGAGTTATTGCTTAACGAGCACAGAGTTTCAGTTTGGGGTGATGAAAATTTTTGGAAAAACAGTGGTGATGGTTGCATAACATTCTGTAATTAATGTCTCTGAATTATATGCTTAAAACGGTTAAAATGGCACAGCTGATGTTTTTACCACAATAAAAATTAAAAAAAATGGATCATAGAAACAAAACTACAAAATCATTTCTAATTGATGTAAATTTAAGGGGTGCAAGTGCAATTTTGTTACATGGATATATTGGACTGAAGTCTAGGCTTTTAGTGTCTCCATCACCTGAACAACGTGCATTGTACCTATTAAAGAATTTCTCGTCACCTTTTCCCTTCCCACCCTCTCATCCTTCTGAGTCTCCAGTGTCTATCATGCCACATGCCATGTCCACGTGTACACATTACTTAACTACCACTTATAAGTGAGACCATGCAGTATTTGACTTTTTGTTTTTGAGTTGTAAAACTATAAAACTCTTATGATAAAACATAGTGATGAATCTTTATGACCTTGGATCTGGCAATGGTTTCTCAGATATGGCACCAAAAGCACAGTGAGGAAAGAAAAACGTAGATGAACTGGACTTCTTTAAAATTGGAGACTTCTGTGCTTCAAAGGACAACACCAAGAAAGTAAGAAGACAGCACGATAAATGGAAAAAAGTACTTGCAAATTATGTACTGAAACCTGCATCCAAAACACACCAAGAGCTCTTACAACTCAACAGGAGAAAGCCCCCCCCCCCAAAAAAAATTTAAAAATAGGCAAAGGATCTGAATAGACAGTTTTGCAAAGAAGATATCAAAATGGCCAGTAACTGCATGAAGAACAGCTCAACATCATTAGCCATCAAGGAAATATAAAATCAAAACCACGATGAGATACCGCTTAACACCCACCAGGGTGCCTTCGAGAAAACAGACAATAACAAGATGTGGAGACATTAGATCTTTCACACAAGGCTGGTGGGGAAGTAAGACGGTGCACACCTGGAACACCGTGAGGCAGTTTCTCGAAGGGTTATGCATAGTTACCATGTGGCCTAGCCATTCTACTCCTAGGTACACACCCAAGAGAAATGAAAACATGTGAATGAAACCCACAAAACTTTGTACCTAAATGCCATAGCACCATTATTATAACTATTCATAATAGCTTAAAATAATGAACAGCATTATTCCTTATTCACAATAGCCTATTTATAACCCAAATGTCCATCAACTGGGAATTGGTAAGTAAAATGGGGTATATCAATATGACAGAACACTTTCGCAATAAAAAGGAATGAAGTACTGATACATGCTACGACGTGGATGAACCTTGAAAACTTGATGCCAGGTGAAGAAGCCAAACACCAAAGGCCACATACTCCATCTCTATGAAATATCCAGAAATGGGCACATCTACAGAGACAGACAGCAGATCAGTGGTTTCCAGGTACTGGAGGTGCTTAGGAGAAACAGAGAGTGACTTTTTTTTATTTTTTGAGATGGAGTCTCACTCTGTCGCCTAGGCTGGAGTGCAATGGCTTGATCTTGGCTCACTGCAATCTCCACCTCCCAGGTCAAGCGATTCTCTTGCCTCAGCCTCCCAAGGAGCTGGGATTACGGGCGTGTGCTACCACGTGTATTTTTGGTAGAGATGAGGTTTCACCATGTTGGTCAGGCTGGTCTTGAACTCCTGACGACAGGTGATTCACCCGCCTTAGCCTCCCAAAGTGCTGGGATTACAGGCGTGAGCCACTGTGCCCAGCCAGGAGTGACTCTTAACGAATATAAGGCTTCTTTAGGGGGTGATAAAAATGTTCTCTAATGTTTTGTTGTAATGGCTGTACAATTCTGTGAATATGTTAAAAACCGTAGTATTGCATACTTTAAATGATTAGATGGTATGTAAGTTATAGCTCAATAAAACTGCTATAAAAACTTCAGTTCCTCAGTCATTTTAAATACACAACAGCCACTTGTGGCTAATGGCTACTGTATTGGGCAGTACAGCTACAGAACATTTCCATCCTCACAGAAAGTTCTATTGAACAATGCAGGCCCAGAGTAGCTCCGACAGAAGCCACTTGGAAATATTTTGAAGGTGGAAATGACAGCATTTGGCCAGGCACAGTGGCCCACACCTGCAATCCCAGCACTTAGGAGGCTGAGGCAGGAGGACTGCTTGAGCCCAGGAGTTCGAGACCAGCCTGGGTAACCCTATCTCTATGAAAAAAATTCTTAAAAACTAGCCAAGTATGCTGGTGCATGCCTGTAGTTCCAGCTATGTGGGAGGATTCCTTAAGCCCAGGAAGTTGAAGCTGCAGTGAGCTACGATCACCACTGCACTCCAGCCTGGGTGACAGAGCAAGACCCTGTCTCTTATAAAAACAAACAAACAAACAAACAAAAAACCATTTTCTTATGATTTGGATGTAGGGTAGAAAAGAATGTGGGGGATCAAGAAAGGTTTTGGCTGGAGTGTGTAGGCAAACAGCAGTGTTTGGGATGGAGAATACTGATTCTGGTCATATGAATACAGGAAGACATATGAAAACGTGGTACCAAATGATTCATATTTTAAGTTCACGAGAGGAAGAACAGACAGCAATGAAACATGACCATATTACAAAACAAAGAAACATGAGGTGGAGAGAAGGGAACTAGGGTTAGTGGAGAGAGTCTCAGGAATGAGAGTTACCAGACCCTATTGCAGCCCCGCTCTCTGTTCCAGCTCTGCCATTATTTCTTTTTTTAAAATTTTAAGTTTTGAGTCTCAGTTCCCCACCCATAAAATGGAGATTTTTATATCAGATGCAGATGATGACAACTAAGGTATCTCTAAGGCTCCTTTCAGATAGGAAACTCTAAAAGGCTAAGGCCCGTATTCTTAGCTGCTAAATCAGCCCCGTGGATTTAACAGCAGAAATCTGAGAGTCTCAGATCTTCTCCCTCCTCAACATAGCTTAGGATGTCGTTCCTCATCTCCACCTCAGGCCACCTGCTCATGAAGGCATCTGAATTGAGAAGAGCAATGATGTCTATGCTTGAAGTGCCACCTGCATTAGCCCTAAGGGGCCCTAGAGAAAACTCTGATTAGACGAAAGGGTTAGCAGGCATGGGAGACTAAGCTGAAAATCAAAATTTGTGGTTACGGTTTGACAACTTTTTGAATTTTCTTCTAATACCAATATTTCTAATGCTGGTTGAGTCAGGGACTAAAACATACAAAGCATTTATTTAACAGGGAGGACTTAGAACGTGTTTCATATTTTATGGACATGCATACAATAAACAAATTTTTTAGACATTATAAGAAATTCTATTTATTTTCTTCTTTTTTTTTTAGATAAAGTCTCGCTCTGTCACCCAGGCTGGAGTTCAGTGGCACAATCTCAGCTCACTGCAGCCTCTACCTACTGGGTTCAAGCAATTCTCCTGCCTCAGCCTCCCGAGTAGCTGTGACTACATAGTGTGCATCACTACGCCTGGTTAATTTTTGGCATTTTTAGTAGAGGCGGGGTTTCACCATACTGGCCAGGCTGGTACTGAACTCCTGACCTCCAGTGATCCGCCTGCCTCGGCCTCCCAAAATGCTGGGATTACAGCTGTGAGCCACTGCACCTGGCCAAGAAATTTTATGTTTAAAAAATATTGTATATAAGCTCTTTACTATATGACAGGCACAGTTCTAAGCACTTTACATATATTAGCTCCTTTAATACTTTAGCAACTACATGAAATAGTATAATTTTGTGCATATTTCACATGAGGAACCTGATGCAGCAAAGAGAAGTCAAATATGTTCAAGGTCACACAGTTAGTAAGAAACAGCAATTTTTTTTTTTTTTCTTGAGATGGAGTTTCGCTCTTGTTGCCCACGGGTGGTGGCGAGGCCGCAGGATGGTATGGGCGGGCTGGCAGGGACTCAGGGGGATGTTGAGGCAGGCAGAGGGGAGAAGTGGTGAGGCCTAGCGGGTGCTGGGGGCCTCCCAAGGAGGCCTCTCTCATCCCAGAAGCCCCTGGCTGTGCCATTTCACTCCCCAGGCTGGAGTGCAATGGCACGATCTTGGCTCACTGTAACCTCCTCCTCCCAGGTACAAGTGATTCTTCTGTCTCAGCCTCCCAAGCAGCTCGGATTATAGGCATGTGCCACCACGCCTGGCTATTTTTTTTGTATTTAGTGGAGACAGGGTTTCAACATGTTAGTCAGGATGGTTGCAAACTTCTGACCTTAGGTGATCTACCTGCCTCGGCCTCCCAAAGTGCTGGGATTACAGGCATGCGCCATGGCGCCCGGCCAAGAAACTGTAAATTTTGTAAAGGAGAGTTTGTATTAATTAACTGAGTCAGAAAAATGGACTCCTAAGAATGACAGAAGATAATTTCAACAAAAAAAATAATTAGACTAAGAAGTACTCATTTTAAATACTGACACCTAACGGTAACGAAATATCCAGGAGAGAATTGTGGTGGACAGAAAATTAGATTCATATGAAATCTGAAATCATAAGAAAATTAATTTCATATGAAATTTTGTACCACATAAGGAAGCACAGAAAGTGAACAACTCCAGGAGTGTCAGGAACACCTGGAGACCTGACCTTTTATTCTGAGTTGGTGTGGGCATTTCATTAGCCCAGAGTTTCTTAAAGCTGGCACTACAGACATTTTGGGCCAGATAATTCTTTGTCTGGGGGCTGTCCTGTGCGTCGCGGATGGCTTGGAGGCATCTCTGGCTTCCACCCACTAGATGCCAGCAGCAGCCATCCTAGTTGTGACAACCAAATATATCTGCAGACATTGCTAAATGTCCCCTGGGAGGCAAAAATCAATGCTGGTTGAGAACCACTGCCTCAGAGGGAAGAAAAAGGAGAAGGTGGAGTAAATACAGAGAACCTTCACTGAAGAGAGAATGTCTAACAGAGAGAGTTCTCATCTTTCCCATCAGGCTGAGAAGGAGACAACGGGGTGGGATACAATCCTCTACGCAATCAGGAGAGAGAACCAATATGAAGAAGCAGGCATGGTGGTGTGTGCCTGTTATCCCAGCTACTCAGGAAACTGAGGAAGGACGGTTGCTGGAGCCCAAGAGTTTGAGGTTATGATCGTGCCACTGCACTCCAGCCTGCGTGACAGAGTGAGACCTTGTCTCTAAAAAAGAAAAAATAAATTTTTTTAAAGAAAATCAAATAAATAGCATGAGGCATTAGCACAGAGCAACACAATTCATGAAGCTGGATGGTCTTTACAAGAGACAAATCCTTGGATCATTCAGGACTGAATGCTAGCCTATGAAGAGAACACCTACGTGGAGGGGGGCCCTTAAGACTATGTACAGGAGGCTGGCAATTTGGCAGAACAGCAGAAACAGAGAAATCTAAAGGATGTTTTTTAAATGCAACTTCTAGAGTTTGACAATGCATTAATTTCTTTCCTTTTTTTTTTTTTTTTTTTTTTTTTTGAGACAGAGTCTCACTCTGTCACCCAGGCTGGAGTGGTGCAGTGGCGTGATCTCAGCTTCTGCAAACTCTGCCTCCTGGGTTCAAGCGATTTTCCTGCCTCAGCCTCCTGGGTAGTTGGGATTACAGGTGTCCACCACCATGCCTGGCTAACTTTTGTATTTTTAGCAGAGACGGGGTTTCACTATGTTGGCCAGGCTGGTCTTGAACTCCTGACCTCAGGTGATCCACTTGCCTCGGCCTCCCAAAGTGCTGGGATTACAGGCGTGAGCCACCACGCCCAGCCGACAATGCATTAATTTCTAACTTGTCATGACAGTGAATGCTACTGGCATTCAATAAAATGTTAACACATAAGGTAATTTGAGCATTAAACTTTAATGAAGATGGGCTAAGCCTAATATTTCAGTTCCTCGTTTTGGAGAGGTAACTCTGCGATGCATTTTAGTTTTCAGCCTAGAAAAGAGCATCTCCTTCCCTAGGCAAAGCTAACACCATCTGGAAATAAATAGTTTATTCCTTTGGAGGAGAAACTCCCGAACCAAGGTGAGATTCTTGGACTTGTCAAGCGCCTCTGAAAAGACAGCGTCCTTCAAACGAGTCACAGTCATCACCCTGCACACCCTGTGGGGAAACCCGGGGGACTAGATGGTTCTGTTTCGACTGTTTTAGAGGCAAACACTGTGGGTGTTGTTTCTTGTTAAAACCTGCCAATAAGCTACTCCTGGAGAAAAGAAGTTCTAGGAAAGTGTTTGTCGCGAAGGTGTTCCCAAGCTACAGCTTCCTGATAATGCAGGCTGGAAAAACCTCATTTGATTGTCTAGTTTATTTCTGAAGCAGGTTGCTGACAAAATATTCCTTCTCACTGAGCTGAAATCTGAATAGCTCTGTTACAATTCTACCACTCTGAGAGTCTTCCCTGTCTTTATTTTAGTCAGATATTTAAAATCTCAAGTGAATGTTTTCAAAGGGGGACAAAATCCCAAACCTGGAATAGTTGGGTTCCCCAAGCCAGTCTTCGGAACAGTATTTACCCACTGTCTGTGCAAACCGTGGTAAGAGCATAATTTCAGAGAAAGTAGTGTGGGGAGCAGAGATGGATATTGGAGTGGGGGTCAGTTGAGAGGGGAAAGGACATTTCAGGCAAAAAGAAAACCAGCCTGTATTGGGCACAGAGGTGGAAAGGTGAGCTGATGAGGTGGGGGTGGGGCTACAGTGGCGAGATCAGCAGGGGTCAAATGTATGAGGCTCCAAAAAAGGTCTCTATAAAAGAAATTCATCCAAAGTGCATACAGAGAGATGTGATCTCACCAAACCTGTGTTCTCCAAGAGCCAAGCTCTTCCTTGCAGACACCCATCATTGGTACACAAAGGCCTAAAGACCAAGGAGAAAGGTAAGAAGGCTTCGTCTCCCCATTGCATCAGAGGGACAGGCATTTACCGGAACTAGACTGGGATCAGTTAGCCTTTTGCAAATCCAGGATCAGGTCCACCCTTGGTGAGGGCTGAGATGAGAGAGGAGGGCATCACCCATCTCAGAAATCCAGGGGACAATTTCTACCGGGTAAACAACAACAACAACAAAGGTAACACAAGTTCCCCATGTGCTTGCTTTGATAAAATACGAAGTCACATTTAGAATGATCTGTGACTGCATGTGATATAAACCTAATATAATGATGGGGCTTATGGCATGCATGAAAAGTACCATAAAATGAAAGAGACAGAAACTCAGTCCCAGATGCTCTCTTAGAGACAATTCAGGGCTATATATGGCTCCAGGATCCACTGACCCAGGGCAGCAGGTGAGCCTGTTCTTCCAGACTCCTATCAGTCGTCACATCTGGCTGGGGTTCAGGAACAGACATAATTAACATAGGATTAGCCAAATGAGGTCTGGAAACAGTCACTAAACCAGCTTACTGTGAACAACTGGGACAAAACCACACGGGCCCTCCAACATTAGCAGTAACAGCCCAAAAACATTGTCTGCAAAAATCTCTTTGAAAATATTTGTGGGAAAAGCCACAATTTATAAGAAAAGCATGTCTCATTTTCTAAACAGACAAAATGATCAAGGAACTTATTTCAGAATATTCCAAAGAGCTAGGTTGATGCCATTTTATAAAGATGCCATTTCAATTAAATGCTCATTAAAAGCATTACATCATCATCCAGCTAAACCACAAAATGTATTCAGAAATAGCTCTGACAAAGGCAAAATTTCAAGACAACGTTATAACATAGTGGTCAGAAGAGACAGGGTTTAACAACCATGAAAACAGATGGGCTGAATTTACATGTATACTTTAGATGTAGTCAGAATCAGTGGCACAGCTGAACTGAACAATGCAGGCATCACACTCATGCAGGGCTCAGGAGGGAGAACTGAGGGAGAGGTGGCACCATTCCCTCAACTCCAAGGCATTTGCCAAGACATTTTGGTCCAAGAGCAGATACTAAGTTTCTCCTGCTTTTCCTCTCTCCTCCTTCCCCTTCAGGAGCTTCCAGCAGCACTGTTTCCGAGCAGCCAGGATTCCAGAACATTAACTGAGCCAGCCCCCGCCCCCACCTTAGTCTATGGGCCTCTCAAGACTCCAGTGGCTCAGAGGAAGCGCACCCCAACTAGCGACTTCTAGATTTACATTGAGTGAAGATGTATTCCAACTTTCAGGTCACTAAATTACAAACTTTTAGAAGTTAACCTGCGTATGCCTGTAGTGCTTGTACTAGAATTAAAATTATGCTTTCTGCCTCCGACACTACGAATTCATGAAGAGAAAATTTACTTTTTCCTCCCCGTAAAGAGTAGTATAAAGTATTGGAGGTTGCTTTATAAAAAGCAGGGTTTATACAAGTGTTAGTGATTACAATTACATTCACAACCAGCGCTGCCGGGTGAGGCTCCTGGTTATATAAGCCTATTGCTGGATTTTCTCCTCTATTGCCATTTCTGCTGGATGAAGTTAAGGACATGAAACTTAAATTTCAATCTTTCTCTTTTTTCACTTTTGTTTACTGAAAATAAATCTGAAAAAGGAAGTAAAAATGATGCAAAGTTAACTTGATTACCAATGCTCAGGCAGTCACCCAGCGAGGCCACACGTGTTTCTTACTCCTGGGTACACACCTAAGTGATATCCCCCAGCACCCCACACCGTGCTAGGCCCTGGGACTAGTTCTTGCCAATCAGATGTGGGCAGAACTGATGGATCTCTTCCTGCCAGACACGGGTAAGAACAAATGATCCTTGCCCTGCAAATCATCCTGTCTCTCCCCTTCCAGTGTTGAGGCTGAGGGTGTACTCCCCGGAGCCTCACTGTGTTGAAATGAAGCGGGCTTAGCTTTAACAGATACGGTAAGACAGGCAGACCTGGAATGATTGTGATGGAGGCAGAAGTTCACACTCACAGATGCTAGAAGCAGGAGGCACAGCATGCCAGGCAAGGCCATGCCAGGTAGCACCACGGAACTCAGGAGGTTGGAGAGACGCTGAGCATGGCCCAGGCCTCTCCTGGGGTTCTCACAGGGAGGAACGGGTGAGGCAGGGTAGGTATGCTAAATGAGGACATTTACGATTGTATAACTGGAGTAATTCTGGCAGGCTCGGGGCTGTAAGGATGGTCCCCAGTTGTCGGGTACCTGGCCTGGGGTGCTGTTGGGCAGAAGGAACACTGGCTCAGTGTGTGAGAGTTTGATAAAGGAGGTGGCTGGGGGTGTGGGCTCAGGCTTGATTTGTATGTCAAAGGGGTGCAGGCAGGGGAGGCATTTGCTATCTTCAGGAATTAGCTAGCCCTGGGAGGACAGTCTCTCCGGAATCAAGGCCCCTAATGCCAGTGCATCGGGAATACGGAAAATAAGAAAAATATACTCAACACGCCAATGAACAATGCACTCTTCCACTGGATAGGGACATGGGTGGGAAATAAATCTTTACTGGGTTAAGCCGATGAGATTCCCTGGCTAATCCATCTCGATTCAACTTCCTGCTAAGAGTGAAATCTAGGAACTCTGGCTCACACTTCTTACAACATTACACCGAACCCAACTGTCTAAAACACACGCAACACAGTTTATTAAAAGAGACACTGAAACACAAGAAATATTAAACTGAATGAAAACAATGACCCTTCCAGCCCAATTCTGGGTTTCAGGATGTGTGAGGTACACTGTCACAATACAGAAAAATAGCTGAAGTCAGAGTTTTACCACAGTTCATAACTGCATTTAAAACAAAACAAACAAAAATTTTGCATTTGAATTGGGAAACCCATTTATATTTCAAACGTACTATGATTGGGTTAGTAACCAGTTACGCAGATTTATGAGCTGTGGTTTCATTTGTGTAAATCTGAAAGAATCCCAGAATGTTCTGTGTTTCTAGGTCTTAGGGAGCAAGTTCCACTAACTTCAGGGTTTTATGAACTTCCACCACACTCTGTTCTCTCTGCAGGTCTTCCCAGATGGCAGAGGCCACGTGGAGTTACTACCCTCTTTGCCTGTCCCATTTAGCATTTAATGTTTGTCTCTGAATCTTTTAAATGTATTTTAGGTCTTTCCTATGCTGCACACAGCGCGGTTGGTGACTTTATGCGGGAACAAAATGTGAGTGTATTGTTTCACGTACCTTAGTGTAAAATACAATATTTTGTTGCCCTTTATGACTGCATTAGCACATTCTTCTGGTGGGTTTAGGACATTGTGCAACCAGGTGGAGAAGGGGATTATTAATTAATGCAATACTGAGTCCTTGTAGCTTTGCCTCCAACCCATCCACTTTTCTCAAGTGCCATTATGGCTAAATTAGATCAGCAACAGCCCAGGAACTGGACTCTAATCATCATTCTGGCCTGTGTGGTTATATTAAAATAAATCGGACTGCACAGCTCCCTGCTTAGAACCTGCCAATGACCTTATTATACTTATACTCCTAAAGGCTCATTTATTCCCAAAGGCCTGGAAAGGTCTGACTTCTCTGTCTCCACTCTCACCATCCCAAGGCAATCTGTGTCTCACAGTCTACTCCCCGACTGCTCCATGCCATCTTTCTCTTGCAACTATTCTATTCCTGCAACCTGAAGCACTTTCCTCTCTCCTCTTCTACCTCACTCCTACTCATCCTTCAACTGTTGCCACACCCTCCAGGAAGCAGTCCTTAAAGCTCAGTCCAAGTCAGTTTTCCTTGGAAGACATTCCACCTGACCTTGACCTTCTGCTTTGCTAACATTTCCTGTTCAAATCCTGCCTTCTCTAGGTGTCAGTTCCATGAGGGCAGAAACTCTTCTGCTATATGCACTACTGTGTCCCCAGAACCCAGGAGGAGCCTGGTATAAGATAACATGTTCTTTTATCTTTTTTTTCTTTGAGACTGAGTTTCGCTCTTGTCACCCAGGCTGGTGTGCAATGGCACGATCTCGGCTCACTGCAACTTCTGCCTTCTGGTTCAAGCAATTCTCCTGCCTCAGCCTCCCAAGTAGCTGGGGTTACAGGCATGCGCCACCAAGTCCGGCTAATTTTTGTATTTTTAGTAGAGATGGGGTTTCACCATGTTGGTCAGGCTGGTCTTGAACTCCTGACTGTCACGCACGTCCATGTGAAGAGACCACCAAACAGGCTTTGTGTGAGCAACAAGGCTGTTTATTTCACCTGGGTGCAGGCGGGCTGAGTCTGAAGAGGGAGTCAGCGAAGGGACATGGGGTGGAGCTGTTTTATAGGATTTGGGTAGGTAGCGGAAAATTACAGTCAAAGGGGGTTGTTCTCTGGTCGGCAGGGGTGGGGGGTCACAAGGTGCTCAGTGGGGGAGCTTTTGAGCCAGGATGAGCCAGGACAAGAAATTTCACAAAGTAATGTCATCAGTTAAGGCTGGAAGCAGCCATTTTCACTTCTTCTGTGATTCTTCACTTGCTTCAGGCCATCTGGATGAATATGTGCAGGTCACGGGGATATGATGGCTTAGCTTGGGCTCAGAGGCCTGACACTGACCTCAGGTGATCTGCCTGCCTTGGCCTCCCAAAGTGCTGGGATTACAGGCATGAGCCACCTTGCCCAGCCACTCTTTTATCTCTTTACAAAAATGAGTGAATAATTGAGTTTAAGAAGTTGCACTCTCAGAGAACACCGGCAATCTTGCCCAAATTTAGCTTAATGTGAAACGACGCAAGTCTCAGGATTTATATGGTATGAAATACGCAAGTTTTCAGTCATAAAGTAAGGGTCAGAAATAGTTTAAACTAATATGACCCAACAATGCCATGGGCAAAGAGAGTCACACTAAGTTTTATTTTATACATGTGCACTACTATTTCAGTATGTAAAACATGCCTGATCTTACAGGAGCACATTTATTAAAAATTATAAAATAGCCTTCTCCAAAAATGTCGAAAGGCCCAGTTGCTTAATTAGTGCCCATACATAAGAATCTGTGTGGTATTCTCCTTAAAGGGTGAGGGAACAGTTTCTACGGTGTGGACTCTGGGGAATCAAGAACAAATGTTTTAGGAGCTCTTTTCTTCTGTGAAGTATAGTCTCTTTCCCATTACCTCTCTCTTAAATTTTATCATCTGAATACTTCCTTTTTTAAAATCAAGACCGATTTTGTATTATTTCGCCAATAACATTACACTTCAAGGAGGGTTGCTCAACTCTGCCGACAGGACGCACCAACAGGAAACTCGGGTGTGGGTTGACACCAGGGCTCCGGATGGACTTGGGTCCCTGTGAAGGTGACATCCTAGGTCTAACCTACCATCGCTTTCCAGATCAAAGGCGAGCAGTGCAGACAGACCATGGCAGTAAGTGTACGGCTGTGATGGTTGGAAGAAATCTGATTTACTGAATTGCTTCAGTGGAAAAATTTATTTTGAAATTTGAAATGAATCATCACAAACTCCATCAGCAAAGGAGTGCTTTGAAAAGTCTCTCCAAAACCACATGAAAATAAGCAAAGCAAAATTCTTGGAAGCATTCTAGATGAACAATATACCTTCTCGAAAATGTTTCTTCCCAACAAGAAGTGTGTTTCTGTTGCCTTGCCCAAAGTGAACACCGCTGATATATACCTGAGGTTCTCTCCACAGACGGTGGAGGCAGAATTTTCTAGTAAAACCTCCTGTCTTTGTGATATCATCCATACCGTATCAAGGGGGAAATGAAACTACTCTAGGGACTTCAGCCCCAGTCAAACAAAACTCCTCTGGGTCTCTGGATGTGGGTGGGCATCTGAGGGACGGCTTCAGGCAGCTCTTGGGGGAGGGGGAGAGGCCAGAAGGCGCCCCTCTGTTAGACCAAGGGCCCCCGGCTTTGACAGTGCCCTAGTTTGTCTCAAACTGGTACCATGTTCCTATGCCTCTTTGGGGGTGGGGAGGATATACATTCTCCTAAATGACAATTAAGAGTGTAATAAGGCCAGGCGCAGTGGCTCAGGCCTGTAATCCCAGCACTTTGGGAAGCCAAGGTGGGCCGATCACAAGGTCAGGAGTTCAAGACAGCCTAGCCAACAGGGTGAAACCCCATCTCTACTAAAAATACAAAAATTAGCCAGGCGTGGTGGCATGAGCCTGTAATCCCAGCTACTCAGGAGGCTGAGGCAGGAGAATTGCTTGAACCTGGGAGGCAGAGATCACATGAGCCAAGATCGCGCCCCTGCACTCCAGCCTGGGAAACAGAATGGGACTCTGTTTCAAAAAAAAAAAAAAAAGTGTAACAAGAATTCACTTGTACTCAGGACAGCAAATCAGCACACATAAACAAGTCCTCCAGTCAGCTGGCATATCCCGGTCCTCTGGTGCTTACAGTCTTTATCCCTGCCACTCCCATCCCCACCAAAAAAATCCCTGCTACCCCCACTCCCACTAAAAAGACTTCCCATGGCCTCTGCAGCTCAGGTCCTGTGCAACTGCATGGTCCTGGCACACTCTTGCCAGGTCCTACATGTGTCTTTACAGAGCAGTCTTCATCTTCTTTACAGGCAAATCTCATCACATAACTCTCCTACCTCCAACCTTGCCCTGAGAAAAAGTCCCCCCCACCAGCTGTTAGTGATCAGATCCTCCCTCACTTATTTCCCCCTTTTCCAGCCCCTACCTCCTCTCTATGCTGTAATTGTCTTGACTAGGGGTGGTTGTCCACTACACGGGGGATGCTAGAAATGTGTAGAGATGTGTTTTGATTGACAGTTCCAGAAGGATAGGGAAAGAAGGAGAGGGAGTGTCTTAGTTCTTTCGGCCAACTATAACAAAATACTCTAAACTGCATGGCTTATAACCCCTGGAAATTCATTTCTTATAGTTCTGGAGCCTGCGAAGTCTAAGATCAAGGAGGTGGCAGTTGTGGTGTCAGGTGAGGGCCCATTCCTCATAGGTGATGTCTTCTAGCTACATTCCCACATAGTGGAAGGGGCAAATGAGCTCTCTAGGGTCCCTTTTATAGGTACACTAATCCCATTTCTGAGAGATCCGCCCTCAGGACCTAATCACCTCCCAGAGGCCCTATGTTATCCACCATCACCTTACAGTTTGAGGTTTTCACATATCAACTGGGGGGCAGGGGGCTATATGAGCAGTCACGCACAGCAGGAGGTTACTGGTTTTTCCAGTCCAGGGCAGGAATGCCCAGTGTCCCAAGCCTCTCACCAGAGGTGGATAAAGAAGAGTCCAGAGTCCAGGCACCCCCAGTCCCACTAAAATACTTCCCATGGCCTCAGCAGCTAAGGTCCTATGCACCTGCGTGGTTCTGGCCAGGAATGTTCCTTCTCCCAACCAGGCCCTTGTCCCACATCTCCCTTGTCCCACGTGACCACCCCCTACTCCTCTTTCAAGAACTTCAATATCACTTCCTGGAAGAAGACGCACCTGGACTCATTAGACTAGGTTGTGTCTCTTTATTATACAAGCTCCACTCACAGATCCTAGGACTCAGTGCACTGGTAATTAAGCAACATGTACGAAATTCCTGCCCAACAACTCTGACCTCAGGTAAGCCTTCAGAGGGCAGGACAGGCAGTGCCTGGCTTGCTGATATCTACATTCACTGCGCCCTCAGAGAGCCTCTTACCTTCTTACCTCACAGATATGCTACAATCTCAGCAAACAAAGAAGCTCCTTTCAAAACATCTTCTCCAAACACAATCCCATTCCTGGGTTTAACCCTCCCTAAGCTGTCCCCTGGAATCTCTGCCAGTAGTTTTCTTTCTACCGCTCACCTTACAAGACATGACAGGTTTATTTTCCCAAATTGCCCTGATCATAAAGGTCTAGATCTAAATTCTATACTGACCCTTCAATGTCTAAACAGTTAAGTCCCAGTTTCTTTCCTTCTTTTTTCTCCTTCCTTCCTTCTTTTCCTTCCTAACTTCCTTTTCTTTCTTCCTTCCTTCCTTTCCTTCCCTTCTTTCCTCCCTCCTCCTCCTCCTGCTTCTTCCTCTTCCTCTTTTCTCTTTCCTTCCCTCCCTCCCTTTTTCTTTCTTTCTTTTCCTTCCTTGCTTCCCTTCTTTCCCCTCTTCCCTCCCTCTTTTCTTCTTCTTCTTCTTCCTCTTTCTCTTCTTCTTTTCTTTCTCTCTTTCCTTCCCTCCCTCCCTCTTTTTCTTTCTCATTCTTTTCTTTTTTTGTTTTTTGACAGAGTTTTGCATTTTTGCCCAGGATGCAGTACAGTGGCATGACCTTGGCTCACTGCAACCTCTACCTCCCATGTTCAAGTGATTCTGCTGTTTCAGTCTCCCGAACGTAGCTGGGATTATAGGTGCCTGCCACCACACCCAGCTAGTTTTAGTATTTTTAGTAGAGACAGGGTTTCACCATGATGGCCAGGCTGGTCTTGAATGGACGTCAGGTGATCCACCCACCTCGGCCTCCCAAAGTTTTGGGATTACAGGCGTGAGACACTACGCCTGGCCACGTCCCAGTTTCTTAACCTCATACTCAAAGCCCTCTGTAATTCAGCTTTTATCTGCCTTCCTAAACTTCCCCATCTTCCACCCTTCAGCTGCTCAGTTTTCCACACCTGTCCTGATTTCCCCACTTTGCTTGATTCTTCCTTCTGTTGGATTTCATGGCTAAACTTAAATATTACCTTCTCTAGGAAGCTATTAATAACTCCAAATGAAAGGCATCTCTCAGTCCTCTGACATCTAATAGAATTTTATCTATGGTTTACTTGAAACAGCTATTCTCTACCTTGTACTAGAGTTATTCATTTGCAAATCTGCTCTGGTTGGAATGCAGCCTGCAAAGCTCATGTGTTGAAAGTTTGATCCCCAATGCAGAGGTGCTGGGAGCTGTGGCCTGACAGGAGGTGTTTGGGTCATGGGGGCACCACCCTCATGAATGTATGTGATCGTAATTCCAGGATTAGAAAACCATCGTCTCCACTGCAGAACGGCCACATTAGTTCCTTTGAAGCAGGTAAGTAAATGACCATCTTGTAAAGCTTCTGAGAGTCAAAAGGCAAGCACTTCTGAGTTAGGACCACAGTAGTATGTCTAGATAAGAAGTGGTAAGGGGTCTTCAGAGAGTACTTGCGGCTAGTTCATGCTATTTGCAGATTCTTCTTAAGTACTAAAGCCTGGGCTCACGTATGAAGGATGATTGCTGAAATTTCTCTTATGCTCATCAGACATACCACTTCCCATCACTAATTCTTCCAGCTACGATGATGGCTGAGTCTGTCACCAAAATATCACAACCTCTGACACAAAATCACATCCCCAACTCTTCTACTTACACACTCTTATTTACAAAACCATTTTAAAATAAATTAAATCCACTGAGTAAAGATGAATCACAAGAAGGGTTTCACGTTAAAAGACAACGATTTCACTAGAATGCTCTTTTCTGGGGTGGGGCTAGAAAGCATAAAATTGTATTCTCTGATTTAAAGACTTAGGAACCCTCAAAGGAAAAGGAGTTCTGATGAAATTGAAAGAATATGTCACGTGGCATAAGAAAATGGCAGTGCACGCATTTCCTCTGTCAGTATTTAATAGATTAAAGAATATCAGTGAGGATGAATCATTTCTGTTGGAAGCCTAAAACTCACTGACACAGAAACAAAGACGCTTGGAAACTTTATATTCTTTGGTTCTTTGAACAATAAAGGGCCTTGTCTAGTCAACATTTGGAGTAATTTTTCCCAGGGGGATTATTACTATTTGAGAGGGATGAAAGAGTAGCATTCTCATGATACATTTTTATTTTCTGAGAATAAAAATATGTCTCTTTAGGAGGCCACGTTCTGGATGTATTAAGAAGTGTGAAAAAACATGAGTCTGCCACAGTTCTCAGATATCCTCTTCTCGCTGTAAAGACAAACACCAATCTGAAGAATTAGTTCTCAAACCCTAATTTCAAAAGGCATACATCAAGGACAGGACACTGTTAGAAAGCTAGGAGTAAGATCCAACTCCTATAAGATCTGAGTTATTCTGCATATGGGTAGGGGAGGCTCGGAAATAAAAGTCCAAGTAATTACCAGAGAATTTCAAAGCACGGACAAAAAGCATCAACATTTCATTCTAGTACAGGGCTTTCCTTGAAGATCTCTGACTCAAATAGTGTTTACAAACTGAGTTGAGAATTCCTAGTACCCAAACTATCCAGTCAACTGGAAAGAAAATGGGTTCTCGAAGCCAGAACTGATGAAACCTACCAGCTATAAACCTGAGACGAGCTCTCATTACGCTTTAGGTATGTTTTCACTCTAAAATGTGTTCCTGTGATCTCTCGTTCTGCAGAACTGGAAAAAAACATTGTGAACACACAGGCAGCAGAGCGGCTGCAAAGCTCCTTGCTGACAGGTGAAATCACACAGCCCTTACCATGCTCCAGAGCTTTCATGGGAAACCAGAAGAGGATGAGGGAGTGGACCAAGGCGTTGATGCAGTGACCCCAGAAAACCTAAGGAAAAACAAACCAAGGGAGTCAGGAGCTGCCCCAAAATGCTTGACCTCTGTGAAACTCGCAACAAACGCCACATTGTGAAGGATCCTGGCCGTGCGCTGCACGGTTCCAGCAGTAGCGTATTATTCTTGACTTTGAAAAACAAAACAAAACAAAACCCTCACCCAAATCAACTATTAAATTTTTACATAAAATGACTGGATTATCTCCAGATCATATTACTTTAGTTACAAAGACCTAAATATCTACGCACATGTATGCAGACCAACACAATCTATCCACATGTGAAAAATTCATTCTGATCAGTTTTCTTTAGCATTGTAAGAGAGACAACAACACTTTACAAACATCCAGACAAAGGCTGGTAGGTCAAAATTGTTAAGAAGAGACTAAAACTGTGTCTCTTCTTAACAATTAAACTGTATCGGGGCGGATGGGATGTCTTAAAAGCACTGAAAACATTGCACTTGTAAATTTTTGCACGGCATTCTCACTGTTTCGTTTTACTACTTCAAATCCCTCTCATTCAACTTTTCTATTATTTTGGGATTTTAGATACTACGCATGCTTGAAAGTTCCCTTCATTTTAATATTTAAAGGTCAGAAAAAAGGACACAAGGTTTAGTTTATTCTAAACTTTAGTTTCACTAACATATCACGATCATTGTTCTAACCACTGCGATGACAGAATTACTAACTATTAAAGCCAGATTACATTTATTTAAACATCTACCAGTTGTCCCTGGGAATTATCATATAGTTTGAGCCTAAGTAGTGGTGAGACGACAGAAAATAGTGAAAAATTTTATTATAAGACAATGGAATTTCCCCCTGCTTTAAATGTTCATTTTGCACCATCTCTGACCTATCCAGAAAAAAAAAAAAAAAAA
>NW_016813480.1:3976096-4010655 GCF_001698545.2 Rhinopithecus bieti
AAAAAAAAAAAAAAAAAAAAAAATTCTTCAAAGTGCCTGCAGATGCTTCCGTGCATCCTCAGCTCCTACTTACTTCCCACCTCAAATGGCCTTCGCATTCCAATTCTGCAGAAAATGGATTTATGTAAATAATGCAGTGAAAAATGGGTCATATTTTCCCATTAATGGAATCACAGTCAACAAGGATTGGTAAAAGGAGTCCCTCAGGTCTCTTTGGATATGGGAGACGGCAGAACCAATAAGGAGCCCTTCTGTTTCCTCCCTGCCTCGGATGTAACTAGTGAGCCTCCCCAGAAGAAGGCGGCTGCAGGGATGTCAGGAACATCTGGCTCAGAAGAGAGGCCCTGGGAGACTGTTCGCTCCTTGAGGCCTGGAGAGGTGACTCCCTATGTCCTTCTCACTGACGGCCCAGGAACCACGCACGCAAATCGTGACCGCCACCAGCACACAGTACTGGAGGTGAACTGTGCAACGGATCTCTGTCTAAACTTCTGAATCCCCCCTGAACGAAGACCTGAGGCAGAAACAAGGCCATGCAGCCATGCTCACATCTCGCCCCTCTGCGCCCAGGCACACATCTCTCTTTTCTTTGGATGGGGTCACCCGAGCACTCTGCCACTTTCAGCTGCAAATGGCATCTGTGTGGCAGACCCCTCTGCTGTCTGAGACTGCGACCCCTTTAACACCCCACCCAGCTTTGGGCTGGGTTTGTCAGGATCATCTACACCTTTTTTTGGGCTCCTTTCTGATTCTCTGGTCCAGAAAAACAAAACCAAACAAAACCCTTGCAACTTATGGGATCCCTGAGTTCATATCTAGACAATTTTATGCACCAGCTAAAGACACATTTTATTTCAAATGACAAACCCAGCAACAGTTAGGTAAGCTGCCATCGGGCCTCCACATAGGGCTGCAGGACCGCACAAGGGGGGTCTCTGACAGCGGATCCTGAACCTGGGCTGTGGGAGCTGCTGCCCACACTGATGTCAGGGGCTGACGGGGAGAAGCGGGAAGCAGTCAACATGCTGGGACTGGAGGTTGCAGCCCACGCGGCACGGACCCGTCGCCTGAGAAGGCATCTTGAATTCACTGGGCTTGTGGGTGTGTGTGTGTGTGTGTGTGTGTGTGTGTGTGTGTGTGGTGGTGGTGGGGCGAGCGGATCATGTTCTTAGCACTTCTCAAATGTTCTTTCTCAAGCTTCAAATATCTCATAGGCAGATGACTAGAATCAAACAGCCATGCCTTTCTGAGGTGACAATTCTGAGATCACACCTGTTTACCTTTGTGTTGAAGCCTTCGCCGTTCTGGGTGATTTTGTAGAGCTGGGGAAACCTGAGCATGCTCTCCTGAGTGCAAGACCTCTCAAAGATTCCCAGAGTGAAGGGCGGCAAGGCGGTGAAAATCTGCAGGGAGAACAATGAGCCATTAAGAGCAGTCCTTCCGACCCACACGGCTTCAGTGTTCCTTTCTACCAAATGATGACTTCATTTCCAGTCAAGTCCAAACCTGAGACTTCATGATTCACAGATCCCCAGACACCCTCCAAACAAAGGAAATAAATGAAAGACCATTTTTACATTAATCACTATCAAATGAATACATTGAACACTAAAAACATCATACATTATCCGATTAGCCAAGACTTCTTGTTAAATTAGCAACTACCTTCCTTTGTCAAATGAGGGCTGACGTGGAATCATGCCACAGTTAGCTCTGTGAAGTGCTGCTTTGTTTTCTGTTCACGATAGCAGAGGTAAAATTTACAACTTTCCATCTTGACGTTATACTAAAAGTTCAGGAAGCATAATGTACTCCATTTATTCATTTAGCAGACGTTTACTATAAATGAATTATGGGCTAGATACTGTGATAAGCACCAGGCATGGAGAGATTTACAAACAGAAGAAAGAAGGAAAGGAATCAGGTCCCTGACCTCCAGGAACGCCATCTACTGCAAAGGTGGGGGAGGGGAGTGGGGCAACAGGCATAGAGATCAATACACAAAACGCAGGACTCTGCAAAACTATTAATACCTGTTGAGGGAGGACACAGAAGGAGAAGGGAGAGTCACCAAAGGATTCTCGCACCAAAGAGTATCTGACCTGCAAGGTATTGGACCAACAGGATTTGGCAAGATGATAGGGATGTGGGTGAGGAAGCAGTCCCACGAGAGATGCACCCCTTACAAAGTTGAGACATCAGCATGCCTGTGTGGAGGTGTTGAACAAAGTTTATAGAAGGCCACTGTTTGGACTGAGCTCCTGCACTCAGCCCCAGCAGACCTGACCAAACCAGAATGGAGTTACTTGTGCTAAGAGCTGTGTCATCAAACTAAACTTTAAAACAGGCCAGTTTTCCAAAACCAAACAAACCAACAAACAAAAAACACAGGCGATTCACAGCAACCAGTTTACCTGGGCACCAGAAAGGACCCAGTTTGCCTGAGGCAGCATGCTACGGAAGTCCCCTCTGTTTCAACTCTGTAAAGAAAGTCACTTTGAAACAGCCCATCACTTTTTGCTCTGCTTCTGTTTCCTTAGCCGCTTTCTGCCTGTAAAGCTGGCCTCCCCTGCTCAGCTCATCAGAGCACTCATTCTGTTTCATGGAATGAGATGCTACCCATTTCCAGAATGGCTAATAAAAGCCAATTCGATCTTTAAATTGTTGTAAGTCTTTGGACGAGGAATCTTCTAAGATACACAGGATGGTGGCTGGCTGAGGGGTGCGGTGTAAGGCAAGGACAGGAAGGAGACCAGACCAAACGGTCTCTAGTGACAATGAGTTCTTGGGCAGACGGTGTCTTGCAAGACCTTTGACTTTCACCTGTACTCACATTTATGTATTAGAAAGATAAAGCAGGAGCTGAAGAAGGTGCTTGGAAGAAACATGTCATTTTAACTCAGGACATGTTGGCCCTGAGGGTCCTTCTCCTGCTTGGTTCTGGGAATGGTTCACAGAGCCTGGGTCACTTGCTGCTGAGCATCCCTCAAATCCCCACCCACAAGCCCAGCAAGCTCTCAGGCCTGTGGGAATTGGACGTGCATCTGTAAGAGAATTCTGAACTCGCACTAGCTATTTGGAGATGGAGTGTGTGGCCAGAGGAAGCTGTTCCCAAGTCTATTGGGAGCAGCCAATCGGATGTGTGGTGAGTAGAGCCAGTAAAACTCTCAGGCTCTTCCTTCAGCCCACAGCAGAATGGAAAGCAGCCCTGGGATTTCAATGTGCTACAAAGACTTCAAGGAGAAATCCACAGGAGACTTGTTGCACTCACTTCCCTCACAACAACAAAAGTTGTCTGTTTTATAGCTGGACAGAGCTTCTACCAGAAGCCAGGAGCCATGCACACTTTCTTAGTACATACCCTCACCTCCACTGCTCTGCATCCGTGTGTACGTGTGATGTCGTGCCTACTGTTGACGTGGCAGTCTTTTTCTTTTTTTTAAACTTGAGCTTCTCCTTCTACCCATCTTCAAATTCTCCCCTGCCCTTCATCACCATGCTATAATGAAGCCCAGCATGCCTACACATTTTCCACTCTGCCTACAGCATACTGCATACTACACACACACACACACACACACACACACACAAAATTAGGGATCATAATTTGTTTCATCAAACGTTGACACTGGCCAGTCGTGGTAGCTCCTGCCTGCAATCCTAGCACTTTGGGAGGGCAAGACAGGAGTTCGAGACCAGCTTGTGCAACACACCAAGACCCTGTCACAATTTCACAGAACACACCGAGGTAGTGTGTGCCTGTAGTCCCAGCTACTTGGGAAGTGGAGGCAAGAGGACTGCTCCAGCCCAGGAGGTTGAGGCTGCATGAGCTATGATTGCACCATTGCATTCCGGCCTGGGCAACAGAGTGAGACCCTGTCCCCTGCCAACCAAAAAAGTAGACATTATACACATTTTTCTTCATCATGTTCTTCTCGATAAACAATGCATTACAGAAAGCCCCCCAAGTCCCTTGGGTTTGATGCTAATGCAGTCTTTCAATGCTCACATAATAATTCATAGTATGGATGTACCATTTTTTTAGCCATTCACCCACTGACGGGCATTCATTTTCTTTCCAGTTCTTGGTTACCACAAACATGTAATACATATCTATACTATATTATAACATACAGGCTTTTTCTTTTATCTCTATGGGAAGAAGGCCCAGCAGCAGAGTTAAAAGGATACATGCATTTTTAATTTTACCAGAATCTGCCTTTCAAAGGATTTTGAAAGCATTTTCCTCTCCCATTGCAAAAGACAATCACAGATTTTTCCCTATTTCCCTATCAGCAAAGGTTGTTACATTGGTCTTTTAATGTTCTCCAGTCTTAAAAATTAAAGATGTTACTTCTAACTTTAAAAAGCTGCATTTCCCCAACTACCAGTGAGTTTCAGCATGTTTTCATACATTTGTTGGCTATCTGCATTTGCAGTTCTGTGGAATGTCTACTCATGTCTTTTGTCTACTTTGTATCCATGGCTTAGCCTCTTTTTAAAGAGCTCTTTGAATAGAATAGATATCAACTCTGTCTTTATGTTATGAAATTTCATGCAAATGTACTCTTTGTCTATTGGTTTTTAAAATGGGTTCTTTTGCCATATAAAAGCTTTTAATATTTAAATGGCCAAGAAATGCTTCTGCGTGTCCAATTGTGGCTACAGAAGTTTCTCCTCCATGAAAATTACATGTTTTCAGGAGTGTCTTGTAGAATTTTACTATTTTATTTTCCACATTTAAGTCTTTAATATATCTGGAATTAATTTTTCTACATAGGAGTCCATTTTTTTTTTTTCCAAATAGTCAGTTGTGACAACATAATTAATGAGGCCAAACTTTCCTCAATACATTGAAAGATCATCTTTAAGGCTAATCAAATTCTCATGTATTACACATGTAGACCCTAGAATGGGAATGTAGTTCTAGAATCTCCAACCTATTTGTCAATAATAGTGATTTGGTTATGGTGGCTTCATAGTATAGTCTGATATTTAGTAAAAATAAGTCTACTTTTATGGTCTTTTTTTGGGCGTGCTTTACATATTTATTCTCAGATATGTGTAAATTCCATTAATACTTTAATATAACTATATGCAACTTCCCCCTTTCCTCCCAAAACATTCACCTGTTGGGATTGATTCTATGTGGAATCACATATATCTACATTAATTTTAGAAGAGTTGAATCTTTTATGATAGTAAGTCTTCCCATACAAGAAAAGAGTATGCGTTTCCATTTGTTCAATAAGACTTTTAAAATGTAGGTACTGTAAACATTTTCCTATGCAATATACAATTGTAATTGCTTTATTGAAAGAATTCTTACTTCCTTTGCATTTTAGGTGTCCATTGCTAGAGCAAAAAAAAAAAAAAAAAGCTATTTATTGCTAGGCTAGAAAACGGCTATTGATTTTTAAAATATATTTATCATGTATCTGGTCACTTTATCAAATTCTCTTATAATTCTAGTATTTCTCTACTGGTTTTGTTTTCTAGATAAACAATCATATATGAACATATTTACATTACTATATTTCTGTGAGCATATTTGTATAAGTACAGAGATTGTTCACTGTTTTCCCAATATTTGCAATCCTCTTTGCAGTTGCCAAAAATACGAAAACAACGAATTATATAGTGATGGCAGGCATCTTGATTAACTTCTTATTTTAAATGAAATCATTTCAGAATTTTACCATTTTGGGCAGCATGCTACTGGTTTTTGTAAATGGTATGAATTCTGGTTAAGTGGCTTTTTTCTATTCCTGTTTTATTTCGAGTTCTTATTTTGGGAATGGCAGCTGAATTGCTTCAAACATTTTTGTAGCATCTGCTGACGGGATCATGTTTTTCTTATTTTATTGATACAGTGATATTTAGAAAGATGTTTAATTTCAAGCCTCCTGTATTCCTAAAATAAATCTTACTTTGTCTCATACTTTTTCTTTTAACATATTATTGAACTCCATTTGCCAATATTTTATTTAGAATTTTTGTATTTCTGTTTATAAGTGAGACTTCTTCCTCAAATGATGCTGGCTTGACAAAAGGATTCATTTTCCGCAAGAGGTTAAATAATACTAGAGTGTTCTCTGCATTATAACAGACATAAAATTTAGCTGAAATCCATTTGATCCTAGTGGCATTGGTTCCTGGTGACATTTTTAGTCTCATTCTACCCACAAAACAAAATGATATAGAAATTTGACTATAAGCTGGGCACGGTGCTCACATCTATAATCCCAGTACTCTGGGAGGCTGAGGTGGGCGGATCACCTGAGGTCAGGAGTTCAAGACCAGCCTGGCCATAGTGAAACCCTGTCTCTATTAAAAATACAAAAAATTAGCTGGGTGTGGTGATGCACACCTGTAATCCTGGCTACTTGGGAGGCTGAGGCAGGAGAATCACTTAAACCCAGGAGGCGGAGGTTGCAGTGAGCCAAGATTGTACCACTGCACTTCAGCCTGGGCAACAAGAGCAAAACTCCATCTCAAATAAATAAATAAATAAATAATAAAGTTGACTATAGATACAATGAAAATCTTCTGGGACAGCATTCATTCATTATTTAGGAAGAAGCCTGTTTCTTGTTGTTGTTGTTGTTTTTGAGACAGAGTCTTGCTCTGTTACCCAGGCTAGAGTAGAGTGCAGTAGTGTGATCTCAGTTCACTGCAACCTCTGCCTCCCAGGTTCAAGCAATTCTCCTGTCTCAGCCTCCCAAGTAGCCGGGATCACAGGCTCCCATCACCACGCTCAGTCAATGTTTGTACTTTTAGTAGGGATGAGGTTTCACCATGTTGGCCAGGCTGGTCTCAAACTCCTGACCTCTGGTGATCCACCTGCTTTGGCCTCCCAAAGTGCTGGGATTACAGGTGTGAGCCAATGTGCCCGGCCTCAAGCCTGTTTTAATGCTATTAACTTGTTATGAAAATTAGTTTGAGAGGCCAAGTGTGGTGGCTCACACCTGTAATCCCAGCACTTTGGGAGGCCAAAGTGGGTGGAACACGAGGTCAGGAGATCAAGACCATCCTGGCTAACACAATGAAACTCCATCTCTACTAAAAATACAAAAAATTAGCCAGGCGTGGTGGCGGGTGCCTGTAGTCCCAGCTACTCGGGAGGCTGAGGCAGGAGAATGGCGTGGACCCCAGGAGGTGGAGCTTGCAGTGAGCCGAGATCGCGCCACTGTACTCCAGCCTGCGTGACAGAGCGAGACTCCATCTCAACAAAAAAAAAAAAAGAAAGAAAATTAGTTTGAGAAACAATGACTTGCTACTTCAGCTGACTTGTGGAATCAAAGAAAGAGTCCATTTAGAGGAAAAAGCAGGAGAGAAACACTGCTTGAAGAATGAGACAGGGGAGAACCCAGCCCAGAGGAAGAGGATCACTAGCAAAAGCCTTCCACATCACAAATGTTCTCTTGCAGGTGGTCTCTAGAATGATCCTGGGCTGGAAAAATTGCTAAATAGGGCATTATTGGAGCAAGAATGGCAAATTGGAATATGGATTAAGATGAGTTAGATAATAGTATTAAATCCATGTTAAATGTTTCAGATTTCATCATTATAGTTTGATTGTATAAGAGGAAGATCTTGCTACTATTGACTGAAGTATTCAGCAGGAAAGGGACATGATGTTTGTAATACTCCGCTGGGTCAGAAATAAATGCATTCACAAGTGTGTGCATGAGTGTAGGCACGTGTGCATGCAGACAAGTATGGAGAAAGAGAATGCAGTGGGGGAAATGCTAATTACTGTTCAATCTGGGTGAAAGGTAAATAGTAGTTCTTTGTACCCTTTTTGTAACTTTTCTCTAAATTTCTATTTATTTTATACAAATGTCACAATCATCATGGGGGCAAATTTTCATGTTCCCAAAAGGTTTGGCCCCTCCAGTATGAGGAAGTCCAGAGCCCAGTGGTGCATTTGAGTTCACTTAGCAGATCCTTGACCATTCCATCCCAACTGCCAGCACTCGCCAGCAGCCCACTTCAATGCCTGCACTGTGGAATCTGTGGTAATCTAGGACCTTTCACCTTGAAATATTTTTTTCTATCATAGTGTACTCTCTCTATAGTTTCGGGGACAGAAAAACTGCATAAAATATAAACCCAACTCTAACGTCATGCGTAACAATAACTAGAAAAGTTTGTGGCTCATGACCGTAATTCTACCACTTTGGGAGGCCGAGGTGGGAGGATTGCTTGAGCCCTGGAATTTGAGATCAATCTGGGCAACATAGTGAGACCCCGTTTCCACACTTTTTTTTTTTTTTTAAATTAGCTGGCTAGGGTGGCACTTGCCTGTGGTCCCAGCTATTAAGGAAGCTGAGGTGGGAGGATTGCTTGAGCCAGAGACGTCAAGGATCCAGTGAGTAGTGATGGCACCACTGCACTCCAGCCTGGGTGACAGACCAAGACCCAGTCTCAAAAAAAAAAAAAAAAAAAAAAAAAAAAAAAATGCAAAACTGCAATATCTCTGAGATATTCTTGTTAATCTGAGGCGGGGCTCAGGAATCTGCGTTTTCAAATAAACCCTAGTTATTCTCCTGCAAATGGTCTGTGGGCCTTATTTTGACCAACACTGCCTCTAGCCTGTCAGCATCTTGCGTGTAGTAGGCACTCAATAAAATCTGTTGGATTAATTTGAATTGGGCAAGACTGCATGCAGCTAAGAAAAGAATCCAGCCCTCATGCCCTGAGCATGGAAATCGGGCTAAAATCCACTCATGCTATAAGCAGGTGATTGTTCTTCGCCCTACAACAGAATCTCTCCTAGGTCTCAGCATTTTGTTTCTAAAATAGGGATGTGGCATGTGTTTGTGTGAAGTGTCAACTCCATGGACACCTGACCCTTTCAAGTCCTGAATAATCGTGGAGCATTCTGCATATTTCCCCCAAATGGTAGGACAGCTTTAACCTACTCAAAATAGTTCCAGGAGGTGCAGAGTTAGCAACCTGTGGTCTACCCTTAGTACACAAAGGGGAGGCCCTGCAGCCCCTATCCATGGGTAGGTGGTCAGAGTAGCTTTTCTAGCACAGGAGAGGAATGGACATCAATTCTGTCCTGTTCTTGCCCCTCCTAATCTTTGTCTTTTAGAGCAGCAGTATCAGCAAGAAATACACGAGTGCACTTTGCAGCAAGTTAACACAGTTACTGACTCACCAACGCAATATTTAACTCAAGATCCGGACCCAGTCCTCCTTGGAGGTGTCTGAATCCACATGTCTGACCCTCTTAACCTGCAAGCTACACAGGACCAGGGCAAACTACTGCATTCAGCATTTTACACCAGCACCCAGCACTGAGGTTATTCAATAAAGGCAGGTGAAAGCATGGAAGACTTAAACATCTAGCCACCAATGGATATGCACACTAAATATTTATAGTACCATAGGTTTTATTATTGTATGCCTGGTAACTTCCATCTACATCTATCTATGATGGCTGCTTCGGAATGTAAATTCCCAAGTGAGAGAACAATTCAAAAAATGGGCCGTTCCAGGGTCCCTAGATGGCTCAGCTACAAGCCCCTTAGTTCTTCCTGCCAGTGAAACAAAAAGCAAGAAAGCTAAGCAGCTACTGAGCCATTTTAGCTACAGTTTGTATTTATTCCTAGCTTCTGAATTCATCACAGTTATAAAAAGTAATAAAAAAGGAATTTGAATATCATAAAAAATACCAGATGAGCTGATTACCATCCTCCACGGTAGCTGGAAGTCAGAATTCATCATTTTAGCTCTAATTGCAGAAGGAAATGTTCTTCCACAAGGACAGATGCCCTTTCAGGAAGGCCAGAGGGGACACCAGATCACACACTGTATATTCGTATCTATGTTTAAGAATTCAGAACAAGAATAATGAAGTGGAATGAGTTTAGATGTAGTTCAGAAATTTGTACTTGAGCTAAAAACACGAAGGTGTTGCACAGGCATTTAGTGAGGGGGTAACAAGGGTCTATTATCAAGATATATGGGTTAATAATTTCATGGGGTTATTCAAGAATGATCTGCTATGATTGAAACCATGTGTGGAGAGTTTGGGCTTCTGCAGGATGTTTCACAGCAACAAAGGGCCTAAAGCTGTATTTGTGCTGCCTGCTAAGTATACAGATGATTGACTTACATACACTTTCCAGACATAAACAGTGAAGGAATGTCACTGAAGTTCTCAGTTCTGCATGCTATCAGATAGAGATGAAGAATGCTTACCACATTGTACAGGCCGATGCACCAACGTTCAAATAAAATCTGCCCAGAAAATCCATTAACAAAGGCGAACCAAAGCTGCAAGAGAAGAAAGTTCATGAAGTTTTATATCAATATTGACCTAAATGTTTCCATTCATCGAAGAAGTAGCGGGAACGTGGACCAGCAGCTGGACACAGCTGCTGAGGAATCACAAGCCACAGGACTGCAGCAGTTGTTCCTTTATAAAACATAGATTCCCGATATCACAGAAATCCGTATTGTAAGGAAAATTTATATTTAAGGCATACATCTATTTTAAGAGACAATATGCACACGTTCACAGAAAAACATATTTAATTTGTTTTTAATAGGTTTGGTATCAAAACTTTCTCATTGACTGGAGGAGTCTCAGCTTCACATTCTTGTTTTTCTCTAAAGTGGATTTGAGAAATACGATGTGTCTCTGCAGGACTTTCAAATAGATATAAATCATAAATTAAAACGACAACAAAACTCCTCTGTTCTGTGTTCTGAGTTCATAAATTATTGACCCTCCTTAATCGGATGTCTACCACCTTGACCAAGGTCAAAACAGAATCATATAAAAGAAACATGCTCAAATCATTTTTTGAAGTAATGAGAGATGTATAAAGAAAGAAATAAAATGTGGACTGTTATTCATGCCTCCAAGTAGTCTATGATTCTAACTGATTAGGCAAGACTGATATGAAAACAAATATAGAGCCAAGTGCCAGGATATAATTCGTGTGCACGACAAAGGATAAAACACTGTCAGAGGCCAGGTGCGGTGGCTCACGCCTATAATCCTAGCACTCTGGGAAGTGAGGTGGGCGGATCACCTGAGGTCAGGAGTTCGAGACCAGCCTAGCCAACATGGTGAAACCTCATCTCTACTGAAAATACAAAAATTAACGGGATGTGGTGGCAGGCACTTGTAATCCCAGCTACTCGGGGGTGCTGAGGCAGGAGAATCGCTTGAACCTGGGAGGTGAAAGTTGCAGTGAGCCAAGATGGTGCCACTGCACTCCAGCCTGGGCGACAAGAGCAAGATTTCATCTCAAAAACATAAAAACCAAAAAAACCAAAAAACACTGTCAGAGACGGAAAGATCACCCAGATGTAGTCTGAGTACACGGAGGCAGCAGGACTGGGGTGGAAGAGGGCCGAGCCACTGGGAGGTTTCTTCTAAGACAGAAACCTGAATTAGAAGGAAGCAAACATGAAAACATGGAATTTTAAAAGTTGCTGTTGAATAATCAGCTACATTTATATGAGATGTGATTCCAATGATTGAGGGCAGACTTGAGAGTGTCCCATACAAATCACAGAGTCAGCATTAGCTGTGTTACATCATCACAGACGGAGACCGCTGCTGGGGTAGAACCTAACTGGCAACACAGAGCAGACACCATGGCAACCAGAGTCGAGGTCAGCTCTGGTACTGAAATTTTAGGGAGGCAGATTTTTCAAAGTCAGTTTCTTGTGTTCACCAGATTAAGTTTCTTGAAGCAGGAAGCGTTCCCCATGCTGCTCTGTGCACTGCTATATCCAGTATGATACTCGGTACAAACAGGGACTCCCCAAGTCCCCATGAGCTCAAATTAAATGCCAATTCAAGTGCTAGTTCAAGTTTTCCTTAAATACAGCTTTCACCTTGTCATTCCTCTGTTCAAAAAACTACTAGGGTCCCCTCTTCAATCCAAGATAAACTTGCTGACTTTCAAAAATCCTTCCACACTTCTATTCACTCTTCATTTCTTTCTCCTTTTAAACGTTTTATTTTATTGTAAATTGACCCTTTATAACTGCATGTATTTATGGGGTACAAAGTGATATGAAACTTTCCGAATACAGGGTAGAATAATTAAGTCAAGCTAACCAACGCATCTATCACCTCAAATACTTACTTTGAGGGGGTGAGAATATTTGAAATTTACTCTTAGCAACTTTGAAATGTACAATGCACTATTAATTATATTCACCACACTGCAAAATAGATCTCAAAAAACCCCATACAACTTATTCCTCTTGTCTGAGACTTTGTACACTTTGACCATCACCCCGATTCCCTCCATCCTCTGTCATCACCATTCTATGTAGGATTTGATGCTCTCTCTCCTAGTCACTCAATTTCAACTACCCTTCCAACAGGTCTGGCTATTCTCAGTGAGGAAATATTGGTGAAGAACTAAGAACCAGAGATTCATGCTGTGTTCTGTGCTTGGAAAATTCCTACAACATTTATTCAAATACTAGCCATCCCTAAAACCACAATTTCAACCCCACTCTCTCCCGACCACTGGAGGTCTTGGCAATCAATACTTCAACCACACTTTTAGTGCAATGAGAGCCTGGATCCACGTCAGATTCAAACACATTAGTAAATTGTTTCAAGGGTTTTAAGTTAATTTTCCCAAGGCTGTGCTATAATTCTGAGTTCTCCTATTCAAACAATTGACCAAAAAGATATCTAGTGAGTATTTTATTGTATTGCAAAATCCAGTTAATATGTTGTCTTGTTGAAGGTAGCAGTGATATTTCTACTGCTCTGCCCTCCCTGTTATCAACTGAAAATAGCAAATAAAAACAGAAAAAAGCTGGGCATAGTGGCTTAAGCCTGTAATCCCAGCACTTTGAGAGGCCAAGGGGAGACAATTGCTTGAGCCTAGGAATTCATGACCCGCCTGTGCGACATAGTGAGACCCCCATCTCCACAAAAAATAAAGTTAGCTGGGTGTGGTGATGCATGCCTCTGTAGTCCCAGCTCCTCAGGAGGCTAAGGCAGGAGGATTCCTTGAGCCTAAAAGGTGGGCAGCTGCAGTGAGCTCTGATCGTGCCACTGCGCTCCAGCCTGGGCTATGGAGTGAGACCATGTCTCAAAAAAAAAAAAAGCAAACACATACACAACGAAACTATGAGTAGCTTTACTTAAAACTACAAATGATATACAATAGAGGCAAACGAATATGATCAGATTAGATCAAATCAAGGGAGAATGCCCACAGCAGACAGCACCTAATAAATTTTATTAATTTTTTAGATTAAACCAATTAAAAAAGGTTTCAAAGAAATGGGTGAAACAAACCAAGAAGCAGCCAAACTAACTCTAATTTAGAGGATACAATATAGAGGTCAGGGCAAGCAGTGGCAGAGGTTGGATCCTGGATGGATCCAACACGGCAGGCGAATTAAAGCTGAAGGGCAATATGCTCTTTCTCTCCTTTCTTTCAGGAATCAAGCAGGGAGGACACCAGGGCACCATAGAAAATACAAATGACAATCAACTTGGCAGACACTGATCAAGTTTCAAGGTGAACTGAAAAGAACAAAAAGTGCAGAATCCTCCAAGAGAAACCTACAACACACAGAAATTCCCTCTAGGGAATGCAGGCCTCCTCTAAGGGAAAGAAACAACAGCAAGGGAGGTGCTCATGACTGCAGAGTGATAGGAGACCAGAGCAGGAAGTGCTCCAAGACAACTTGGAACCCCCTTGCCCCTAGACATCTTCCAAAAATATTATAGAAAAAATAAGAGGACACGACAAACGCACATGAAATAATCTTTCCAGGGGAACAAGGCCACCCTGCAGAAGAAAATCTCAAACACTCTTGGTGAGACTAAGAGAGCTAATAAAAACATGAATTTTCTTAGAAATGAAAGTTACAATAAGATGTCTAATACAGAAAACAAAGACACAAATAGGAAGAGGTCAGTGTCACAGACTGAAGCCACCCTCAAGAGAAATGAAAGCCAGAATTGACACTGTTAGCAGGGCGCAGTGGTTCATGTCTGTAATCCCAGCACATTGGGAGGCCAAGGAGGGTGGATCATCTAAGGTCAGGAGTTTGAGACCAACCTGGTCCAACACGGTGAAACCCCACCTCTACTAAAAATACAAACATTAGCCAGGCATGGTGGTGCATGCCTGTAATCCCAGCTCCTCCAAAGGCTGAGGCAGGAGAATCACTTGAACCTGGGAGGTGGAGGTTGCAGTGAGCCGAGATTGTGCCATTGCACCCCAGTGTGGGTGACAAAGTGAGAGTGTCTCCAAAAAAAAAAAAAAAAAAAAAAAAAAAAAAAAAGAACTGACACTGCTGAAACCACATGTAGAGATAGACAGTGAAGCTTGAGAAAACAATTCTCAGTAAATGTCAAAAGGTTAATAAAGATTTTTAAGAGAAATGGATAGAGTTAAAAGCCCTTAAAGATAAGCAAAAAAAATTCCCAAAAAGATACACTTTAAAAAAAGAGGAAAACAGATTTTTTTAAATGTTCAAAGATATAACAGAAGAAAATTCTCTGAAATACTCTAATCAGCCAGTAGAGAGGGGATCCTTCATCCAGGAAACAAAACAAGCAACAGACACAGAAAGATCAATACCCACACATGTCCCGCTATAGGAATTAATGAGTTTTAAGATTTTATAGGATCAATTCTTCAGTATATTCACCCAGAAAAAGTAACAAAGAGAAAAAGTCAAGGAGGCTTGCTACTTCTCTCAAGAGGTGCACAACACCAAAAGGAGCAAAAGATGTTTACAAGTCCGTAGGGAAATCAAGGGTGATAGGGATTTTAGTAAAAGATAGAAACCAAGGAAACATCAAAAGCTGAAAACTAACATAGAATGTGATGACAGAATATTAAACATGTGTGTTATATTAATAATAAAAAATAAAAGCTCAGGTGGATAAAAAATAGAATCCAAAATACATGCTACATACAAGAAACATGTCAAATGAACACGAAAAAGACACTCTATTCAAAAAAGATCAATTTCTTAGCTTGGATTTACAAAGCCCAACACAATCAGGTCCCCACCTATCTTTCTGACAACACTGCATCTCCTTCAGTCAGCTACAACGGCCTTCTGTTGGTTCCTTGCAAGCACCGAGGACAGACGCAGCTTTATTATTTTGCACCTAAATATCAGCAATTATGTCAGCAGAATTTGTTTAATAAGTCATCTTTATCCCACTTGTTTGAAATGTCCTTTATCACATGATAAATTACCATAGTATTTGGAAAAGAATATGCGGTATTTCAGTCTCTATATAGTCAAATGAATTTCAGATGCCTTGAATATTTAAGCATAAAAAACAAAACTCTGAAAGCATTAGAAGTAAACATGAAAACATTATTTTGCTGTATGTGAAAATGGCTCTTTGTAAGACATTACACTTAGAAATGAGGGACAAATTTGAAACTAATTAATTTCTATAGAGAAAAATATTAAATAAATAGTACAAACATATTTGAAATATCTAGGAAAACAAAGGCCCAATTTCCTCAATATATAGAGTTCTTACAAATCAGAAAGAAAACACCCTACAAGCTGCTAGAAAAATTGGCAAAGAGTATATGCAGCATGATCACAGAGGGAGAAAAGGCTTAGAAACATAGGAAATCTCATTTTTATTACACATGTACACAAATGGATATAGCTTTTTTTCTTATCAGATGGGTAAAAATATAAAAGTCTGATAAACTGGGGAAACAACACTGTAATATCCAGCTGGTGATACAGCATTATCTATAAATACGTTTAATTTCGTTTTCGTTTGAACAAGTGATTCCACTTGTAGGGACATACTCTAAATTATACCTTATAGCTGTAATCACATAGTGGTCAACACAAAAATAAAATGGTATGGCATTATTTTGAAAACAATGCCACACCCTTATATATGGAAAACAAAAAATCAGAGCCTGCATGTATATTGATAGCTGGTTAAAGAAATTATGGCTCTTCCTGTAAAGAACTCTATGTAATTTTAAAAAGATTTCATTTTAAATATAAGTCCGCATGCACTGCAATGCAAGAATCTCACAGATACGTTAAAAATGAAAAAATAAGGGTAGCACTGAATGGCCATGACCATGCAGAACAGATGTACATACTCATATATGCATGGCAACTTTCTGGGAAACATAAGAGATCATTAATATTCATCATCTTTAGGTGGTAGACGTGTTCTCTGGGGGAAACAGGGACACTTGCTTAACACATTCATGTTTTATTTATATAACTGTTTCAAGCAGTAATTCTCAGCTAGGGGTGATTTTGCCTCTGAGGAGACATTTCACAATATCTGGAAATTTTTTTTTATTGTCACACCTTGGGGGAGGGGCCTACTGACATTGAGTGGGCCAAAGATGCTGGCTGCTAAACATCCTATAAGGCCCAGAAGAGCTCTCTACAGCAAAAAATTATACAATCCAAAATGTCAACAATGCCACTGTTGAGAAACCCTGGACTAAAGAAATAAGTTTATTTGGTTAACCTGATACAAAACTTAGAAATCTTGTTTCTAACAGATGTTTGTTACAAACAAGATAATAACACATGGCTGGTTTCATGAAGCCATGATTCCGCTTATTATGTATGGGGGCTTGGGTTTAGAAAGCTTTACTCTTTTATGAATAAAAGAGTAATATTGTCAGGATCCACAAATTTGGATCCTGAAAACAAACACATAACTTTATAAATTATTAATGAGAAATTATTTCAAAGACTGAGTGAATTTGGTGTAATCAAGACACCCGAGTCATTGAAAATATAGAAGAGGGTAAAAATCTTAAGAAATACAGCATCTCCTTCCATGAACTGACCTTGTTGACATTAACATTGTTCCAAGCAATACTGAGTCATGTAAGAGGTTTCATTCTTCATTTCATTTAACATTGTTGATTAGATGAATGTTGGGATATTTCCGCTGGGCAGCCAGTGTTCTGATTCTGTCCAAGTTGGCAATGGATTGGCCACATGTTTCTTCAAAGACTTTTGATATGTTTGCACTAATTTTTATCAGTTGCAGGTGCTACAGCTTTTTGAGAAGCATAAACAAGCTCATTCTCAACATTTTCAGTTCAATTTCAATATGCATTCAAATAATCCATCATTAGATGATTGGACCTGTTTATTTCATTGAAACTATTTACTTGGTAGAGAAAACAAAAAACAAACACAAAAAAGCCAAAACCAACATAAACAAAACAAAACAAACAAAAATCCACTTCTTAATTTTAAAATCCATGAGCTGGTTTTCTCTTACGTTGAAACGCTCAAACTTGATTTCATTTTGGCAAGATTTCCATAGGTGAAACGGGGAAAGTATGAGAACGCAGTGTATTTTTAAATATTTATACAAACGTACTTACTTTCTATTTTACTTATTCACGAGACAGGTAAACGATGGCTCTCTGACACATTATAAAATCAGACTTTCACACTAGTAAGTCATATACAAAAGTTAATTCATACACAAAAAGGACGGCACCACCCAATTCCTAAACACAAGTGTCATTTTTGGTGGGCCACACGTTCCCAGCTGTGTACGCCAAACGCAGAGCCCTCAGGACAAACAGACGGTCCATCCCCCATCTGACGTGCAGTGACTTGGATGGTGGCTTGCTTATAGCCACTAAATTTTACTTTTGGATTAACGGGAAAACAGATTCCTCTGCCTTTAGTTTCTTGTTAACTAGGAATGCTGTTAAACGAATACAGTCAAAGCCCAGAGAGCCAGATCCCAGCAGGATGGCCTCAGACTTGGTGAGTTGGTAGGAAAACCTGCCAAGCACTGCTGGCTTGCCAAGCTCCTGGGGTTTTTGGTCCTCAAATGTAGCGTTGTTATGAGCAAACTGACCCAAACTTATTAAATGGCTTTTCCTTCTTGGAAAAAAGACCCTTCTTTGCTTTAACTGCTGCCTGACTGCCAAAAACGCAGTAACCGTCTTGGCTAATTGCACAGGCTCCTGTCTGGACGTCCCGCTGCCATCGTCCAACCTCGGCGGGTTGTACCTGCCGCCACTCTCAGGCTCTCAGCTAACAGCCGACACTTAACAGACGACTACTTCATGTGGAAAAGGGATGACCTGCTCCTCTGTTTACTCTGCTCTTTCAGGATCCCTGGTAGAGGACTGAACAGAAAAAGTACCCTATGGAGAATATTGAAGTAAATTAACATACGGTTTCTCACTGAAGTGGCAATAACATCACGATCTACTAATTTGCATATCAGGTCTGGGCTGATAAACTGGCACCAAAGGTATCTGTTTAAATGTCAAAATGCTTGTTTTTTTGAAACTTGATCTGGCCATATGTAGTCAGATAAAATATAAACATATACTTTGTCTAGAAATTCTATTTCTGGAAATCCACTTCACATAAATGAAAGTACCAGTATATAAAAACCCATCTTGTTTTACAGTACTGTTGGTAGCAGAAAACAAAATAGGAAGCACAGACAAAAAAAAAATCTCTAAAGTTCTTTAGTAGGGGGTGATTGTAGCGAATCTATGAACTAGAAACACCTGTCTTTTAAAATGTTAAATTTATAAGTATGGAAATGAAGGAATGCCCAAGAAATAGCATGAGATTGACAAAGGAAAAGGTAAAATAAATAAATAGGTAAGTAGGTAGGGAATCAAGGGAAAAACATCAGAAATGCTATCACAGAGCAGAGGTTGTCAGGAATAATAATAACAGTAATAGTAGTAGGACATCCTAGAGTATCTTTTTTTTTTTTTTTTTTTTTTTTTGAGACAGAGTCTCGCTCTGTTGCCCAGGCTGCAGTGCAGTGCCACCATCTCTGCTCACTGCAAGCTCTGCCTCCCTGGTTCACAACATTCTCCTGCCTCAGCCTCCTGAATAGGTGGGACTACAGGCGCCTGCCACCACGCCTAGCTAATTTTTTGTATTTTTAGTAGAGATGGGGTTTCACCGTGTCAGCCAAGATGGTCTCGATCTCCTGACCTCGTGATCCACCCGCCTCAGCCTCCCAAAGTGCTGGGATTACAGGTGTGAGCCACTGCGTCTGGCCTAGAGTATCTTTTTCTGTTCAATAAATTATGGGATGGAGTGGCCAGAATTAAATGGAGACTAGAAAGGATACTGTGGTAATGACAGGTCTCAGCTATAAAATCTTTGTAGAGTTTTCTGTTGCTGACTGAGTCTTAGGCAGGTAAAATGACCAGCAGCAAACATCACATATTAATAACACTTCTAAGGACTTTTCAAGGCAAACCAACAAAGTTACAGAGTAATGCATAGAATCCATTTTTGTTTTTTGTAAAACCACAACGAAAATGCTATATGTTTACATACATTTGTATTAGCGCAAAGAAAAGTGTGGACGGTTGACCAAACTGTTTCTATGGATTCCTGAGCAGACATGGAGCCAGAAGAGGGGATGTTATTTTTTCCTTATACATTTTTATTATCAGTGTAACAAATAAACATTACTTCAACTTCAAAGAGTTATGTAGAAGAGAACCTGCTCGTCTTTATCACCACACCACGCTCATTGTTCTCTTCGGGCTTGTCGCATTCTGTAATTTTTATTGTACTATTATCTGGCTATTCCAGGTGCTCAGAGATTATATTGGTTCCACTCAATACTGTACATCTAGGATCTAGCACACGGGTGGACACACAGTAGGTGCTCAATAAATGGATATATGCAGAATATTAATACTTAATGTTAAAGGGGAAAGCTCATCTAAAAGAGGATTTTAAATAAGAAAACCACACACTGCAGAATTGTCGTTTCTGTTATTTTTGATGATGATACAGGCTAACGTGTATTTATTGCTTATTCTGTTCCACGAACCTTGCAATACTTTTTTTTTTTTTTTTTTTTTTTTGAGATGGAGTCTCGCTCTGTCGCCCAAGCTGGAGTGCAGTGGCCAGATCTCAGCTCACTGCAAGCTCTGCCTCCCGGGTTCACGCCATTCTCCTGCCTCAGCCTCCCGAGTAGCTGGGACTACAGGCGCCTGCCACCTCGCCCAGCTAGTTTTTTGTATTTTTTAGTAGAGACAGGGTTTCACCGTGTTAGCCAGGATGGTCTCGATCTCCTGACCTTGTGATCCGCCCGCCTTGGCCTCCCAAAGTGCTGGGATTACAGGCTTGAGCCACCATGCCCGGCCCTGCAATACTCTAAATGAATTATCTAATTTAAATATCTTAACAATCCTAACAAAAGGTGTTATTCCATTTCACAAATGAGGAAATCGGGGCACGGAGAACATGAAAGATATTATGGCTCATATCAAATAGGTGTTTAGTAGACTGCAGTGACTCGCAGTCAATTCTACTTATTTAAAAGTAAGTAATTTTTAAAACATTTAAGTTAAGGCAATTCAGAATCAAATGAGTATTCATGGCTACTAACTTATTATATTACTGATACTTTAAGATTGTCATGTGAACAAAACACCTAACTATAAGCACATAAGCACACCAAAAAATTTATGAATTATCCAGATATTTTTTCTTGAATGCCAACGGATCCTTTTAAGATTAGGGTATAAACTGTTTGGAAAGCAAGCTTTCAAAATCTTCCCCATTTTGTACAACAAAATGCAACCACTCCAGTTTGAAATATTATCTGGCAATATTTTGCGTGAAAATATTGCAATCTTTTGCTAAAATGGTTGAGACTGACCTAGCAGACAATCAGAAGTAATCTTCTCACCCTTCATTATCCAAATTCCTTGAATAAAAAACAACACAAATTAAATACTAATGGGAAATCCAGGTTATGTTTAAAAGGACTTGAGGTGTCCTTTTAACCTAGAGGGGGTACAGTGGCTCCCGCCTATAATCCCAGCACTTTGGGAGGCTGAGGCAGCAGGACTGCTTGAGCCCAGGAGTTTGAGATCAGCCTGGGCAACAGAGTGAGACCCTGTCTCTACAAAAAATTTTTCAAATATTAGCTGGACATGGTGGCACATGCCTGTAGTCCTGGTTACCTAGAAGCCTGAGGTGGGAGGGTCGCTTGAACCAGAGAGGCTGAGGCTGCAGTGAGCCATGATTGTGCACAGGCTCCATGACAGAGTGACATCATATCTCAAGAACAAAAAACAAAACCAAAAAAGAAAAAGAAGAATAAAAGGACTTGAATTTTAATCTCGAGAGTTTAAAATAGAAATTATGACATGGACATAAATGTAGCAGATGATGTGCACACATACATTTTTTACTTTAGTCTGGCATTTTCTTTTCCATTAAAATCCCAACTAATGCAAGAAAGTTGAATCTTATAGCTCTAAGTCACAGAAGTTAGTAAAAGAAGTCTGGTCAACATTTAAAATTCTAATTAGTCATTTCTCAGCGTTATAAAATGTCTGTTTCTGCAAAACTACATGCTTACTCGATGGAACATCAGGTAAACACAAAATCGTGTTCTCCCCCCATAAAAGACCGTAATACCGACCAGATGGGGTATGCACAATTAAATTGATTTTTAATAAGAAATTCTTGGCACAATAGAACATAATCGCTCCACATTGTGTCAAGGACTTCGTAAATTTTTTTTATAGTTCAAGGCTCAGACTCTTCAGTCCAAATCCTGAGCTGGCTTGCTAGGGGACTGAATAGCTCTCGAGACCAGTAAGGAAATAATGAGCCTTTCATCTGGAGGTCACTGGTTAGGATCTGCTATCGTTCATTAATGACACAGCTGTTTCCAACCTCCTGGTGTTGGAACAGTGGCAGGGGGTTTATTATGGAAGGGGTAGCAGAAATATGTACAAGATCACTTCATTTATGGACAGGATCTATGGCAAATATTTGAGAACATGTGTTTTATAACCAATAAAGTCACACTCTTAACTTACTGAAAGTAAGATTTAGTGCCTGGCTGCATAGACTAGGATCATCAGAAGAGATTTTGATGCTATCCCTCTATTCCCATCTGCCACAGTGAGCCTGTGGCCTGGATAAGGTGTGAGCTTGCTCTGTGTCTTATTTTCTGGTTCTGGAAAGTAGAGCGAAAGGTCTGTCTACTCTCCCAGAGGAGGGTTATAAGGAAAGAATCACATATATAGATTTGAAAAATTCAGTTACTGAACTGTTTACGAAGGTCCTGCTTCAAGTTTTGCTCTGTGCCATGGGTAGGACTTGCCAAGGTGAGACACCATCTCTGTCCAACAATTCACTCTGTTTGGGGACAGGCATGGGACATATCAGAGGTACAGAAAAGTTCTTTGGGAACACAGGAGAGGGAGAAACAGGTTCTGTCTGGAGGAGTGAGCACAACTTTTCCAAATGTGGTGGCCACTTGGGCTGGGTCTTGAAGTATCAGATTCCATTCATCAACTGGGTGGGGGGAGAAGGGGCAGTGAAAGTAGAGAGAACAACTTGTACAAAAGCCTAGCAGGTGTGAACTGCCAGGTGGCTGGAACAAGGAAAATGAAGTGAGAGAAGAGGGCTGGATTCAGACCGTGAAGGACACTAGACAGGAATTCTCCAAATACATGAGCAGCTGTGCACACATTCACTAAGAGAAATCTAAAGATCCGTGTATCTACAAACCTCAAAAACTATCTCAATACGTTTTATGTACTGTTTTGTATGGTAAAACATACAGAACATAAAATTTACCATTTTAACCAGTTTCAAGTGTGCAGTTTAGTGGTATTAAAAACACTTACCTTCATGTGTACCCATCACCATCATCCATCGCCAGGACTTTTTCATCACTCCAAACTGAAATTCTGTATTAATGGTACTAATTAAACCAATAAATGGTATTAATTAATTAAACCATTAAACTCTGTATTCATGGGTATTAAGCAACTCTCCTCTCCCAACAATCCCTGCTCTGCCTCTATGAAAGCACACAATATTTGTCCTTGTCTATGTAGCTTATACTTCTTAACAGAAAGTTGTATTCATCCATGTTGTAACATGTACCAGGGCTTCATTCTTTTTAAGGCTAAATAACATGCCACTGCATGTATATAGCACATTTTGTTTATTCATTCATCCATACATGGAGATTTTGGTTGTTTCCACTGTTTGGCTACTGTGAATAATGCTGCTATGAACAGTGGGATAAAAACATGCGGTCAGTCCCTGCTTTCGATTTTTTGAGATACATACCCAGAAGTAGAATTGCTGGATCATACAGTAATTCTATGTTTAACATCTTGGAGGTACAGCCATACTACCTTTCAAGTGGCTAAAGCATTTTATTTTCCCACCAGCAATGCACAAGAGTTTCTTCTACATCGTCAGCAACTCTTTGTTTGCTATTGACAGTAGCCATCCTAATGGGTATGAAGTGGTATCTCAGTGTGGTTTTAAATTGAATTTCCTCAATCATTAGTGATGCTGAGCACCTTTTCATATGCTTGTTGGATATTTGTATATCTTCTTTGGAGAAATGTCTACTCAAGTCTTTTGCCCATTTTTGAATTGGTTTTTTGCTGCTGTGTTTAGGAGTTCTTTAGATATTTTGGATGTTAATCTCTTATCAATGATTTATAAATATTTTCTCCCATTCCATATGTTGCCTTTTCACTGTTGATAGAATCTTTTGAAGGGCAAAAATGTTTAATTTTGATGAAGTCCAATTTATCTATTTTTTATGGTTGTTGCCTATGTTTTTGGTGTTCAAGTAAATGTTGCCAAATTCAATGTCATGAAACTGTCCCCTTATGTTTTTTTCTAAGAGTTTCATTGTTTTAGGTCTTACATTTAGGTCTTTGGTTCATTTGCAGTTATTTTATTTTATTTTTATTTTTTTTGAAACAAGGTCTCACTTTGCCGCCCCGGCTAGAATGTAGTGGCATAATCATGGCTTACTGTAGCCTCAACCTCCCCAGGACTCAGGTGATCCTCCCACTTCAGCACCCCCCTCATCTCCATGAGTAGCTGGGACTACAGGAATGCACCACTACAACTGGCTAATTTTTGTATTTTTATTTGGTAGAGATGAGATTTCACCACATTGCCCAGGCTGGTCACAAATTCCTTGGCTCAAGTGATCCACCTGTCCTGGCCTCCCAAAGTGCTGGAATTACATGTATGAGCCATAGCATCTGTCCTGAATTAACTTTTTCATATGGTGTTATGTAAGGGTCCAACTTCAATATTTTGCATCTGGATATCCAGTTTTCCTAGCCAAATTGTTGAAAAGACTGTCTTTTTTTTTTTTTAATTGAATGTCAGCACTCTTGTTGAAAATAATTTAATCACATATTCCAGGGTTTACTTCTGGGCTCTCTATTCTATTCCAGTGGGTCTACGTATCTGTCTTCATAGTAACACACACAGTTTTGACTACTGTAGCTCTGTAGTAAGTTCTGAAATCAGGAAATGTTGAACCCTCCAAATAGATTGTTCTGGCTATTTGGGGATCCACTGGGATTCCATATGAAGTTTAGAATAGGTTTTCCTGCTTTTGCAAAAAATGTCACTGGGATTTTGAGTCTCTAGACTCAATGCAATCTCTACATATTTGCGTTTAGGTAACATCTAACATTTTTAATGGTAAGGATAAATGGTTTTAAAAGATATAATTTCCGGCATATTATAAATATTAAAACTATAAAATAAATTTACATCACTTTTTAATGTGGCTAATGGATTCTAAATACCAGACATTCATCACAACCCACTTTTAAAAAGACATTAACAAGCATTTAGTGTGTGTGTGTGTGTGTGCGCGCACGCGCACGCGCGCACGCACATGAAGAGATTCATTATAAGGAATTGATTCATGCAATTAGAAAGGTGGGCAGGTCCCAAGATCTGCAGAGGGAGTCTGTAAGCTGGAGACCCAGGAAAAGCTGATGTTTCAGTTCCAGTCTGAAGGCAGGAAAAAAAAGCTCATGTACCAATTTGAAGGTAGCCAGGCAAGAGGACTTTTACTCACAGGAGGGTCAGTCTTCTGCTCTCTTCAGGCCCTCAGCTGACTGGATGAGGCCCACCCACATTAGGGAGAGCAATCTGCTGTCCTCAGTCTCCCTATTTAGATGTTAAGCTCATCCAAAAGCAGCCTCACAGAAACACCCAGGATAATGTTGACCAAATATCTGGGCATCCCATGGCTCAGTAAAGTTGATACAACATTAACCATCACAGGGTACTGAGGGACACATAGCTAGAACCTCTACTCTGGACATGCTTCCATGATTTCCCCACCTCCACAAGATTCCATAAAGTGTCCTTTCTCTGTTCCCACAGCCTCATCACAGGCCATATTATATCACATCATCATATCATATATCATATCATACCATATCATCATATTCCATAACATATATATCATCACATCGTATCTTATCATCATATCACCATATCGTATCATATCACATCATCATATCACATCACATCATATCATGTATCACAATCCTGGCTGGCTTGCCTGTCTCTCCCACCGGACTGTGAACCCCTTGATGTCTCTGCAGTGCCCTTAAGACCTTACTCTGGAGTCAGACCAACTGGCTAACATCCTGGCTCTCCTACTCTTAGCTGTATACTTAACCAACTTCTTAATTTTATTTTGAGTTCTGGGGTACATGTGCAGGATGTGCAGGTTTGTTACGTAGGTAANCTTATCATCATATCACCATATCGTATCATATCACATCATCATATCACATCACATCATATCATGTATCACAATCCTGGCTGGCTTGCCTGTCTCTCCCACCGGACTGTGAACCCCTTGATGTCTCTGCAGTGCCCTTAAGACCTTACTCTGGAGTCAGACCAACTGGCTAACATCCTGGCTCTCCTACTCTTAGCTGTATACTTAACCAACTTCTTAATTTTATTTTGAGTTCTGGGGTACATGTGCAGGATGTGCAGGTTTGTTACGTAGGTAAACATGTGCCATGGTGGTTTGCTGCACCTGTCAACCCATTACCTAGGCATTAAGTCCAGCGTGTCTTAGCTATTTTCCTGATGCTCTGCCTCCCCAACCCCCACAGGCCTCAGTGTGCGGCGTTCCCCTCCCTATGTCTGTGTTCACATTGCTCAGCTCCCCATGGAGTGTTCGGTCTTCTGTTCCTGTGTTAGTTTGCTGAGGATAATGGCTTCCAGCTCCATCCATGTCCCCACAAAGGACATGATCGCATTTCTTTGTATGGCTGCATAGTATTCCATGGCATACAGGTACCACATTTTATTTAACCAGTCTATCATTGATGGGCATTTGGGTTGATTCCGTGTCTTTGCTACTGTGAATAGAAACAAGCATTTTTTGAACAGTCAAAAATTTTGTATCATTCCTTCTACCTTAAACTTGTTTGCCATTCCACTTGACACATATAGTTTTACCATAATTTAATGTAGTTTTATTGTATTGATCACCTGTTATACTTCACAGAAATGGTAAATGGAAATAAAAATTAATTTTGTTTTCATTTCTATTCCTGTTGCTCATTTCTATAGATCTCAGTCCTGAGAAATCTATTAATAGTTCACATATTGAAAAGAATGTAAAGCTTCATTACAGCAAGAGCCATCAATACTTCAGATTTCTTCTGAACCATATGCCAAAAATAATATGCAAAGTTATTTGAAATCTTCTATCTGCTGACATTGTGATTAGGTCATTTTCTAAATTTCTAAAAAGCAAAGAAACAGAAACCACTGACTTGTGAAAATATTATTAATTAGTCACAAGAACCATTTACTTTCTTAACTTCTGAGAAGTATGTATCTGGAGGTAGACCAAGAAGTTTCAAATGACCTTGAATTATCCCTGCTGTGGTCTCATTTAGATTTATCTTTTTTCACTCAGTATACTCAGCAAAGTTTGAGGAAAGTAAAAATGTTTCATTTGTAATAGTCTCTTGCTACTTCACTGCCATTTGATAAAATAGTTTTCTCTTATCACACATGGCTAAGCTTCCTCATATTGTATTATTTGTGAAAAAGGTTCTCCCCAACATAATCGGTCACTCAACATATATCATATGGCTCCTCTGTTTTAACCCGAAGTATTTATTCAGGGGCAGAGACTTCATCAGACATCACTGGCCACAATCAGGAAGCATGACAACCTCCACAGCCATCACTGAGAATGCGAGCAGGGAAGAGGTGACAGAAGAGGTCAAGCTAGCCCAATGGCCATGTCTGTCCAACAGATCAAAAAGGAGACAGTCACTGAAGGTGTCACATGCCTTAAGTGCTCTTTCAAACCCTAAAGTTGCAGATTTAGCTCATTCAAGTTTTGCAAAATTTTTGCCACACTCTGACAACACCTCTGTCTTTACTTTCTACCCAATCAGTTAAATCAGAATAAAAGACTGATTTCATATTTCAACTACAATGCCCATGTTAATAAACATCCCATGATGACTCTTTTGCTTCTGAGCTTTCACTCATAGACACAGATGGATCCGATGAACAGAGTCTGGCCATGACCTTGGTGTCTCCATGATATCAGGGGCAGTTGCCTCCCATGCTTCTCACCAGCAATTTTTTTGGACTTTTGCTCAGGAGCAAGGTATCGCTGACCACTGTATACGGCGAGAGGGTGGGTTGTACCACTGAATAGATACTGCCTCAACTCCATGACAGAAGATAAAGGTACTATCAGGGTCCGGATATAATAAACATCGGCAGCCTTTTTTTTCCCCACTAAATGTTGTCTCATTGGTTTGTGTCCCTAAGATTTGTTGTATCATGGCACATACACCACAGTAAGACTTGAAGAGGTGAGATGTATTCCTTCCTTTTGTAAACTGGGAAATGTGGGCTCTGGAGAGGGAGGTGGGGAGGGAGAGCACAGAGTACCATGGAAGTTGACCACTACGAATGGACTCTCGTGGAAAGTTCATCTGTCCTTAGGAATACTTTCTGCTCTCGAATCTGCTTTCTCAAAGCAACTGGGAACACAGGGTAACTACATCAAGGTAGTGGGGCAGGGGGTAGCATGATTTACTGATAGTTTTTGTAAGTCTAACCTAACCACTGACTTGTGAAAGTATTTGTTAATTATTTGTTAGGTAATTGTTAATTACCTAACAGAAATGTTTAGGAGGCAGGCTGGAGCATCAGGAGAGGCAGGAATTACAGATAGGTCAGGAACAGTGGTACATGCCTTTAATCCCAGCTGTTTGGGAGGCTGAGACAGGAGGATCACTTGACGCCAGAAGTTTGAAACCAGCTGGGATTAGTCTTGAAGAAAGATCCTGAGATGGCCCAGTTGATGGTCCTGATATAGGGTGGCAGCAAAGAATGACTCCAGGCCTCTTCTGATAGGAGACAGGAGAGATGGTAATGACCCCAACCAGAGATGAAGCTTGGGAGGGACAGGGCCAAGTGGTAGATGAATGTATTTTGTGGGCATGTTTAATATGCAGTACCTGTGGGCTCTTCAGGAAAAAATCCAGAGCACAAGGCTGATGCTCAGGGGAGAGTTTCTGATAAGAAAAATGTTTGTAACATTAGCAAATATGCTATAACCACAACAGTAGAAGTCTCTAGCGAGGGAACCTATGTAAGGAGGCAAAAGAAAATCCACTGTGGGCCTCTGGGTGACAGTAACACTTAAAGGTCAAGGGCAAGGACAGAAGCAAATAAAAGGCCCTTTGCAACACATTTCATAAATGGTACCTAAAGTTTATGGCTCCTCTGCTTTAACCCTAAATAAGTATGTATTCTGGGACAGAGACTTCATCAGACATGACGGGCCACAATCAGGAAGCATGACAACCTCCAGAGTCATCGCTGAGAACGGCAGCAGGGAAGAGGTGACAGAAGAGGTCAAGCTGGTCCAATGGCCATGTCTGTCCAACAGATCAAAAATGACAGGAGACAAACAAGGCCTAACCTGTGCCGCCCATGGTAAAAACACTCTCCTTCTTGGCCCTCCATCCCAGCTGGTAGACCCCACCATCCTGGCTATCAGCTTCTGGTCCTCAGAAGCGGTGGCTTCCTCAAGGGCCCCACACTGGGAGCTGCTGCAAAAGGCTTAGCACTAAGACCCCTGCAAGAACAAAAATGGCAGACAGCACCAGGAGCCTCACCTCTCAGTCAGCACCACGTGTCCCTCCCAGGCCTCAGAAAGCTGCAGACGGATGATGCTGGTGCATTCAGCTCACAGCTTCTCATGGAAAAACATTCTTGAACACTTGTTTCTTTCTCCTTCCCCTTTCTCTTTGCTCTCAGTTTTTATTTTCAGAAGGAACAAGTAATATTGCCTTTAAAAATTCCTAGCAATCAAGCTACTATCAAGGTCGTTTTATTCCCTATGCTTAATTATGGCATTATTAATATTCAGAAAATAACATAATTTATTGCAAATAATTTTAAGGCACTGATATAGCAAGTTGTCTATTGTAAGTGCATACTTTTATGACTTCAGAATAGTAGCTGAACAATCAGTAGAAATATTTTTCAATCCTGCTGAAAAGCCTAAGAATACTAAAATAGATAGGGAATCAGCAACTGCTCAAGGCAATAATTACAGCATGGAATGTGTTTTATGAGGAGTAAAATCCTCAAAATATATTTTATTGCTGCAGATACTTGTATATTAGACTTTCACTAAATAAGCTAATGGATGATGTAACCTGAATATATGACACAATCATGAACATCTGGAAAAGAAATCCACAGCTAATTCCATGAACGGTTCTCTTAATTGTCATCCAAGTATCAATAAATATATAGTTAAAATGCAATATTCTGTGTAATTGCACAGTGTAAAATCCCTTTCCACAATAGGATTTAAAGGAGAGGGATAGTGCTTTTCATTATCTATATCTGCTAACAAGTTTGTTCCCTATTGTTTTCATAACAATAGAAATTCTATTGCTTTCTGGAAGTTCTTCCAGGAAAGGAAAATAAAAGTGATAAGCAATGAAAAAAGCTCTCACCTTTTATCACAGGGCCAAATTACTGTGAACATATGTTAATTTTATTAGCATCTGAAATGTATTAGCCATTCAGTATTTCAACGTTTGCATTATTAGATGGATGTTAAACAATGTAATTAAGAAATAAAAGCTAATTAAAGAAAGATTGAACTCACTCACTGGAGCTTTTAAGAAAAGTTTTCGCAAGAAAGAACACAGAGAAAACAGAGATAAATGAGAGAAGAAAAGAAAACGTTAAATAAATGTTATTTCATATCCTCAAAGAGACAGGAGAAGATATTACATCTGTAAACTAAGATCAGAATGCTTGTAGGGAAAAAAAGACATAGAAAAGCACTTGAAAATTAAAAAGAGAGAAAAACGTGGCTTATAAAAACCCAATCCTCAATAGAGGACCTAGAAGATAAGTCACGGAAATATCCAAAACAGTAAAAGGATAAGATTAGAATGTAAACCCAGAAGAATAAATATATGACTAAGTTGTAGAGACAAAATGTAGAAAATGCAAAGGAGGATATTACCAAAAAATAATAGAAGAAAATTTCCCAGACTAAAGAAAACCAGTCTTTAGATTGAAAGCACATTAAGAAAAGGAGATTCACACAAACACATATCTTTGTAAATTTCAGAACACTAAACATAAAGAGAAAATGGAGTCCAAATACCAAGGATGGAGAATCAGAATTGTATTGAGTTTCCAATCAACAAGAAGGAAGCTAAACAACACATAGCATTCTGAGAGAAAAAGAATTTCAGCCTAGAATTTTATACCCAGCTAACTTACCAGTCAAATATAATAAAAGAATAAGGATATTCTGGCTATCCAATGTCTCATAAATATACTGCTGATGTAACAGTAAAAATCTATTGATATATGTGCTTCAGGAATGAGAGTGAAGAAACTGAGAGTAAGGAAAACAGTGAATCCAGGAAATGGTGCCCTCCTGGAGAGCATCAAAGAGAAGTGAAGTTCAGCAGAAAGCAGAGGCCTAGAGAGCAAGCAGTCCAGATGGGGACTGGAGCAGAGGGTGCTTCAGAAGGAAGGGGAAGGTGGACAGGAGACTCAGGAAAACATACACTATAATGGAACATCTGGAGAGTATTAAACAAATGTGGGATGCAGTTAGGGTAAAAGACAAAAAGAAAGGCCATTAAAAACTACAGAGAAAACCGAAACCTGAACAAGAAAGAAAAAATAATCATACTTCTTAGCCCTACAATGAACATTATTTACATAATTTAAAAAGGTTATCATGGATATCTGAATTAGTTAAAATTAGAGATGTAACTATGTGTGAAGGGAGAGGGAGAGAAGATAAGGCTGCAATGTAGAGAGGGAAATCCTCATCTGTTGAAACAGGAAGTCAAAAGATAATGTCTAAAACCAACAAATTTTGGTATATTGCAAAATAGGCACACATATTCAGAGATATGAAGATAACTTCCAGAAGAAACAATTGGGTTTTCTTTGAGACAGGGTCTCGCTCTGTTGCCCAGACTGGAGTGCAGTGGCACAATCATGGCTTACTGCAACTTCAACTTCCTGGGCTCAAGCGATCCTCCTGCTTCAGCTATCTGAGTAGCTGGGACTCCAGGAACATGCCACCACGCCTGGCTAATTTTTGTGGGGTTGTTTTTGTAGAGATGGAGTTGCATCATGTTCCTAGGCTGGTCTCAAATTCCTGGGCTCAGACAATCCACCCCCTCCAGCCTCCCAAAGTGCTGAGATTAAAGATGTGAGCCACTGCGCCTTGCCCTAGAAGAAACATCTAAAGAGGCGTTCTTTAGGGTTTATGACTAGAAGAGAAGTACAATGGGGGCAAGGATCGTCATTGTTAATGACATTAAATATATTCATACGCTGTATATACATACACATACACACAAGTATACTATGCCTCCAGCTTCTGTAACTTTTAAACTACCTGTTTTATTTTGATTTAAAATGTAATGTAATTGACTTCATTTTCCCAAGACATTATAGAAATCATTGACTAGCTAGTACTGTTTTCATTTCTACATTGACATTTGGATTATATTTAGCATTCTTCTGCTGCCAAAATTATGTCACTGATATTGGTATGTATTTCATTGCCAAGTGCCTTTCACACACTAATTATCAATTTTAAATCATGTGATTACATCCCACTCAGTATAGCTGATATAGTTAAGAGGGAAAAAACTCCAGGGAAACAGCTGCCTCTTTGTTAAGATGACAGGATCTTTTAGTACAGTTGTGAACATTTTTTTTTTTAAGGGAGGCAAATGACAAACATTGTGCATAATTCTGTATTAGATTCATCCCTTAAGATATCATAACGTCATGGAGAAAATTCACAGGGCAAGTTGAAAACAAAATGAAACAAAATATAAACATAATCAGAATTATATCCTTTAATATTTTCCAAAAAAAAACCTGGCAAAAGTTCATCAGCAATTTGATGGCGCACATAATCACACCAATAACCGTTCAAAAACTCAAAGTCTACTCAGGAAACAAGTGACTGACTGAACTGCAGTGTACATCCAGCTCCCTCTGCGTGCTCCCTCTCTCTCTTTCTCAACACCCTATTGCTCTCAGTGAGCCATTCCTGTCCTGGTACTTGAGCTTTCTAGAAATTTATTTACTAAGATAGACACAGTCACATACTATTGTTGCTGGAAAATGGATCTATCAATCAGAGATATCTGTAGTTTAAAGTTGGAAAGGATTAATTAATTCAGTTTATTTTTATTAAATATTGAGTATATATCAGGTTGTGGAGATAGTTTGGATTTTTTGTTTTTGTTTTTTAAAGACAGATGTTCTCTGCCCTCAAGGAGATTTTTAAGTTGGGGCTGGGCCCAATAACAGATCGCATATTAGCTTTTTTCATCCCAAACAGAGTCAGTGCTATTTATCAAAGACAGTAACATGTGCCAAGGACCTGAAGGAGGATTCCCTGAGGAAAGGCCACTTCAGCTGAGCCTTGAGAGATGGCCAGGAGCTGGCTGCATGGGCCTATAGCAGGATCAGCAGTCTCCATTCAAATTTTCATCTTTAACTTACTATCTAAAGAAACAGACTTCTGTGCAAATTAGCAATAAGATTAGAAGTATGGACAAATTCAGAGACAGTAAGAAGCCTCATTTGAATGGAGGTTAGAGACTACCAAAAGCTGAAGGAAAACTGTTATGGCAACTATTCTCCTGGGGTTCAAAACCTGATGGAAGAACAAAAACAAATGGAACTGATGTAACTTTCTCCTTGACTGTATTTAGATGGTTGAAGCGGCCAGAAGCCAGCTCCCCAGCAAGCAAACAGTTGACGTGGTCCTCTCTGAGGCAACGCGTTAATTATGGCTTGACGCATATGCATGTCTTCTCCAATGCCCCAGGGTTTTGACCTTTGGTTATAACTCACTCCTGCTTGATCATTATTGAATACATATTTATGGAGCACCAACTATGGACTAGGCTCTATTCCAGCTGCTGCAGATTGAGGGGGAAAGACAGATAGAACCCTTGTCTCCAAGGCACTTATAGACCACTGAGGACACAAGTAATACAGAAGGAAACGCACAAACAAGAACATCAGAGCTCTGAAGAACATAGGGTGTTGTGACCTAGAGGAGAGACCCACCAACCTTTCAAAATGGGACAGAACATTTGGGAGCAAAGCAGCTAGAGGAAGAAGAGTGTCACCTGTTCAGATCAGTAAAGAGGGCAATACAGCTGGAGCATAATAAGGAATTATGAGCGTGGTGCCAAAAGGTAGGAAGCTCGGCAGGGGTGGATCACAAAGGGAGGGGAAAGGACAGGGCAGGGGAAGACAGAGCAGGAAGAACAAGTGTTGAGATGAAAGAATCAACAGCTCTCTTTTGGACATGTTGAGTTTGAGAGGGCAAAGCAATATAGATTTACATTTTTGGTAAGACACTTCCTTTTGATTCTTTGTTTTATTTTAGATTCAGGGGGTACATGTATAGGTTTGTTACATGGGTATATTGCGAGATGCTGAGGTTTGGGCTTCTAGTGATCATGTCACCCAAATAGTGAGCACAGTACCTAACAGGTAGTTTTTCCAACCTGTGGCCTCTCCCTCTCCCATTTCGAAGGCCTCTGTGTCTGTTGTTCCCATCTTTGAAGACATCTCATTTCTAAAAGCAGTATTTCACTGTTTAATAATTTTAAGCTAATAAAAGCAGTATTTCACTGTTTAATAATTTTAAGCTAATATTATTTCATACACAAGCAGTGTCACTGTCCAAGTCAGACAACTGAAGACGTAGCACATAAATTTCAACAGCACAGTCTGCAAAAAGTGCATGTGTTCTTCATGCCTACCTCTTAGGTAGGACACAGTTCTTCCTTCTGAGATTTGTAATTCCTTAGCTCTCTTTCAGCTCTGTGGAAAACCTCTCAGCTCTCTGAAAATATGCCTTGCCAGTTTGGTTCTCAAGTAATCTCTGTTTATAAAGTTACAGAGGTTTGTAAAAGTTAAGGCATGCATATTAAAGTGTAAGTATCTGAAAAATTAAAAAAAAATTTAAGTAGAAATACACTTTAAATAGATATTTCAGGTATAAAAAGTATCTGGGGGGCTGGGCACAGTAACTCAAGCCTGCAATCCCAGCACTTTGGGAGGCTGAGGTGGGAGGTTGAGCCCAGGAGTTTGAGAACAGCTTGGGTGACATAGTGAAACCACATCTCTACAAAAAAAAAAAAAAAAAAAAAAAA
>NW_016813480.1:4010935-4026558 GCF_001698545.2 Rhinopithecus bieti
TTATTTATTTATTTATTTGAGATGGAGTCTTGCTCTGTCACCCAGGCTGGAGTGCCGCGGCATGATCTCGGCTCACTGCAATTTCTGCCTCCCCAGTTCAAGTGATTCTCCTGCCTCAGCCTCCCGAATAGCTGGGATTACAGGCACGCACCACCATGTCCAGCAAATTTTTAGTAGAGACAGGATTTCACCACATTGCCTAGGCTGGTCTCAGACTCCAGACCTCAAGTGATCTGCCTGCCTCGGCCTCCCAAAGTGCTGAGATTACAGGAGTGAGCCACTGTGCCTGACCTCTACAAAAAATTTAAACATTTAGCTGGACGTGGTAGTGCACGCCTGTAGTCCCAGCTACTCAGAAAGTTGAAGTGGAAGAATCGCTTGAGCCCAGGAGGTCAAGGCTTCAGTGAGCTATGACTGTGGCACTGCACTCCAGCCTGGGTGACACAGCAAGACCCTGTCTCAAAAAAAAAAAAAAAAAAAAAAAAAAAAAAGTTTTGGGGAGCAAAAAAGCCAGTTTGAACTTGGGCTAAAAAATGTTTGTTTTGTTCAGAATGTTCTCTTTCTTGTCTTTAAATTAAGGCAACTTGTGATTTAAACCACTGACGACAATATCTCCAGAAGCGTACTAAGAGACAGACTAAAGTGCACGGCTGCTGTAGAGCCTCAGTATCAGATGCAGTAAATGAGTAGCTTACTGTAGAAAATGGAACAATAAAACATAAAATATTAAAAGTTTACCCTTTCTTCCTTTCTTCCTGTATGTGTGAGACAGACAAGTGATTTTAGGGGTTATGCTGCTTTGCGGTGTTACTTCTGGCTTCTCCAGTGCACAGGAAAAGAAGTAACATGAGCAGAGTGAGCTAAAAAAAGAAACAAGTAGGAATAGCTGTTGTAAAGGAATTAAATGGTCTAAGTCTCACTCAAGGGAAATACAGAAAAACATTTACAGTAACAGGATTAAAGATACTTTTCCATTCTCTATTTTTCATATGGATTTAGTAATGGATCCATGAATTACTCACACTGGATTAATGTGCTCACTATTTGATTTTATTAAAATAATTTTGAGGCTAGACGTACAAATAAATGGGTAGAACTGAGAGTCCAGGAATAAATTCTTCCTGATTTAGTCATTTGATTTTCAACAAGTTACCAAGACAATTCAATAGGTAAAAGAATAATAATGGTACTGGTACAAGTATATATCCACATGCGAAAGAATGAAGTGGGACAACTACCTCACACCATTAACGAACAATAACTCAAAATAAACAATAGTCCTAAGTTTAAGAGCTGAATCTATAGAATTCCTACAAGAAAACAGAATAAAGTTTTTTGACCTTGGGCTAGGCAGTAGTTTTTTAGATAAGATACCAAAAGCAAAAAGGACAAAAGAAAAAATAGATACATTAGACTTTATCAAAATTACAAACATCTGTGCTGCAAAAAAAAAAAAAAAAAAAACCACCACCATAAAGAAGGTAAAAAGACAATCTACAGAATGGGATAAAATATTTACAAATCATATATCTGATATAGGATTCGGGATTTGTATATAGAATATATAAAGAACACTTAGAGCTCACCAATAAAAAGACATAACCCAGTCTAAAAATGGGCAAAGAATCTGAATAGACATTGCTCCAAAGATGATATATAAATGGCTAATAATCACATGAAAAGATGTTTAACATCCTTACTCGGCATGGAAATGGAAACCAAAACAACAACAGCATACCACTTCAAACCCATCAGAATGGTTATGGTAAAAAATAGACAGACAATAACAAGTGCTGGTGAGGATATGGAGAAACTGGAACCTAGCGCATTGCTGGTAAGTAAAATGAGGAAGCCACTTCAGAAAACAGTTCGACAGCTCCTCAAAATGTTAAACATAGAGTTATCATTATGATTCACCAATTCCACTTCTAGGTATTGAAGAGAACTGAAAATATATTTCTATACAAAAAAACTGCATCCAGATGTTCACAGCAGTGAAACCAAGAGGTTAATCTGATCACAACTGTTGCTCTGCTTGTTTTTGGCCACTTGCTTTATGTTATTTTTGTCCCTTTTCCATGAAGTTGAAGGCCGTGCCACAGAACACTGAAACTTAACCAGCACTGGCTGCATTACAGACGACATTCCTGGGTCACTGTGGCAATGTTGGCTTCAGTTGTTTTTCAGGAACTTGGGCCAGCTGCTGTTCAGCTCAAACCAGTTGAGACCATCAACCCTTCAAGTGGGCCTGTGCAAATACCTGAGGTGGCCTTTTGAAGCCAGAGAACCAAAAAACTCCACCCACAGATCATGCTAAAGCTGCCATCTTCTGTATATATGTCATATGAAGTGCCATGAACCCCCACTACGCTTGCACAGATGAACCTGTTTCTTCCTAACCCAAAAAATATTCCTAAGCCTATGTACAGGGAGGTGGATTTGAAAGCTGTTCTCCTGCCTCCTCAACTCAGCCCTGTGAACAAATCTTCTCTCTCTTGGAGACCTCATGATACACGCTGCCCTACATATGTTTCTTCGTAAAGCAAGCATTTCCAGGGCATGAAATAAAATTGATCTTCCAACAAATGAAGAATCACCTCTCATCTCATCACCAGCAGCCTGCTCTTATGCCCTGCCCTTCAGAGTAGCAGATACTATATTAGAGCACTGCATACTGTTATTTGAGATTAAAGTGTTTGCATTTTTTTTTTTACTTTCTTATACATACTGGATATACCTACCCCACGAATTAAACAGTCCAGAAAAAAAAAAAAAGCTATATTGGCAATCATTTAGCATCTTTGAATGCCTTCAGATCAATGTGAGAACTAGTAAGTTCTCAGCCTTCATCAAGACAGTAGTTTAAATATTTCCACAGTTTCAAAATTAAGTGCCATGTGCCATTTTATAGACACTCATACTCAATCCCTGGAACACCAGCATGGCTTACAGTATGGACTAATATGGAGACTATATACGCACTGCTTTAAATTTTAAGCATGTAGAGATTTCCAAAGCAAGCTCTGCTTTTGAGTAAATTACACGTATTACAGCTTTTATTACAACCAGACAAAAGATATCTTACCTCGTTACGTTTTTTTTTGAGACAGGGTCTTACTCTTGTTGCCCAGGCTGGAGTGCAGTGGCATGATCTTGGCTTACAGTAGCCTCAACCACCCTGGGCTCAGGTGATCCTCCTGTCTTAGACTCCCAAGTAGGGAATACAGGTGTGCACCACCATGCCTGGCTCATTTTGTATTTTTGTATTTTTTATAGAGACAGATTTTTGCCATGTTGCACAGGCTGGTATTGAACTCCAGTGATATGCCCACCTCAGCCTCCCAAAGTGCTGGGATTACAGGTGTGAGCCACCACACCTGGCCTCTTCATTAAATAAAAGGTAGAAGGAAAAAAATAAGGGTAGAAGGAAAAAATAAGCTAACTCCAAGTATCTATCTGTTGGATTCTAAAGCAACGTCTGAATTTGTAGGAAATGAGAATGCAAACAAGAAAAGTTATTTTAACAAAATCCTTAGCAAAGCACCTAAAATACATAGACTGAAAATTAATGACCAAGAAAACAGAAGCTGGCAACTGCATGTTTAATGTCAGTGAGTTGGATAACTGTTACATTCTGGACCTAAGACCTCCATAATTTAAAACTATTAAACAATGCTAAAAATCTGCTGGCAGTGTTGAACTGTTTAACGCCTCATTTTTCTCCTACACAAACCTCTTAAACCTCAGCTAGCTTCTACCTTTTCTTGATGCTAGGAGTCCCCTTGGGCAGAGACTCTGATTTTAAGTTCACAGAATTCATTTTTCTGTGCACTAAGTTGAGAAGTCACTCAGCAGGGTCCCCAAAGCAGCCTGCGGCAGCTTGGCACCCACAGTGCACGGAGTTCGGAGTGTCTCTCCTGGAGGAGCCCCTTCAGAATAAACAAAATGCCAGCCCAAAGGAAGCTCTGTCTTAACAGAAAAGAGGAAAAGCTCATTTTAAAGACACTTCTATATTTAGAATATGTTTACAGAAAGCACCACTGTGTGGGGGCGCCAATAAGAGAAACTAGCCACACATTCTAGTCCTATAGGTGTAGAAACAACTGCTTTTCTCTATTTAACTGTTAGATTAATATACTTATAAAGCTACAAAACTAATTATATAAAATTGGTTAAAATTATAGAAAATTAAACTGTAAAACACACGGAAGTTACATTTCAGAATTAAAATTAGCTTTACCATCCCTGTCAGAGCAGAGAGGCTTCTAAATCTTACAGCTTTTCAAACAGTCACCGCTTATATCTATCTTCACACTTTTAATACAAGCTGTAATATCTGGTAACAGTCCTTCATAGCCAAGAATCCACTGTACATTAATATCATGAAAACGGCCACTCCTTACCCTACCCCCAGCAGAAAATGACTATAAATTAAGATAAGCATTTTATACATACTGGAAAAAACTAAAAGGTAAAGTTTAAACAAAATGCTTTGCCAATGTATACAATGTATGACATGCATAGGCAGTTACTTTGCCAGTGGAATATTATTGCTAATGTGCTTTTTTCTCTAAAAACTCATCTCTTTGTCCTTGCTGTGTATAATCATTCGTTATTTCTTCCAACACAGAAAACAGAAGTTCTTGCGCTGCTTGTCATACGATTTCACTGTGCGCTCTTTAAAATAAGTTAAGCAAATGTGCCAGAGATGGCATTTTAGAAAAACTAGAGATTGGGTACTGTGTACAAACACACACACAGTTCTCAGATGCCTCTTCAGTACTGTGATTCCAAAAACCATAGTACTAAGCACCACTTCTAGCTACAGGAAACAGTAGGTAATATTCCAACGTATTAACGACAAACAGGTTTGGCTAAGTGAACCACAGTTTGATGTGGAGAGCCTAGGCAAGCCTTCAGGTAATGGTAACATCTGAGTCAGTTTTTGAAGGATTGGCACAACTTCAATACTAACATACGGGAAAGAGAGATGTGGCATTTTGGGTCCAGAGGCTGATCTGTGCACAAGCACAAGAGGTGGACAGCACAACTAATCTGTGTGATATTTATTATATGAATGGAGGTAAACAAAGTTTATATCTGGGCCACATCTTTACAAATATACAATTTAATAATATACATATATATTTTTACATATCATGGGATATTCCTTAAACTGACTCTGTGAACCTCTACTAAATTACTATGTTGTAGATTTAACTGTTCCCCAAACATTGAGGTTCTCATTTTGATATTCAGTTTCAACAAACTGATGAGTTTATATTGAACTCGTTTCTTAAATCTCGTACAATCCTGTCATCCAATTTACTTAAGACCTGCAGTCAGTCACTTGAAAAAGCCATGAAACCTGACCACATACATATTGCATTTAACTACGAATACATAAACATAAAGTCATTCAACCAAAATGTGGTTCTGCATCCAAGAACTGCTCTCCCGGCTCCACATTCTCCATCACACATAGATACTACAATGTGTCAATGTGATTTCAGTTAGAAAATGTACAGTTTCAGGGGGTTTAAGTAAAGGAAAAATTACAAGGCAATTTGAGTGAACATCCTTCATGACTTTAAAAAAAATTCTCCAGTTTTCACAGGTGTCTCACCCATATCTAATTCACTTAAAAAAATAACAAACTCACCTTTGAGTCTTTCCAAAGCATACAAATTAGTTTTTATTTTAAAAAGCTCCCTTATTTTCCGTGTGCATATTTCATCATTTTATGTAACAGTTTATATTCTGTGGTTCTAGTGACTTGCACGTCTAGTGAGGCAGTAACCACTGAAGGGGCTCATGGAATGAAAGGGAAGCAGAACCTCATTTTTCTTCTTTCACAACCACAGGAGTTTCAACATGTTAGGTGGGAGGTTGACTTTTATGATGAAATTGAAGGTAAGTCTATTTTCAGACTTATCTATTGCTAAATTAATATCCAGCACCTCAGGCTTCTATTTTACAACTCAATCAGAACTGATACACATACTGATAACAGAATTCCAGCATCTACATTTCCTACTGCCTCAGACTGCCTTTCTGAATTGAATTTGAGAAAAAGTTCTCAAGCACAGTGAACATGTATCATCTTCTTGTATTTTGTGTAAGAAATGAAGCTCACTTAGGATTGCTGTAGTTTCTAATTAAAACATACCATTCGTATCTCATAATACTAAAGTCACTTTTTTTTTTTAAAGTTGGCGAGCATTTAGCAGGCATTAGTCATCCCATCTTTCAATACTTTTCCTACCCCCGGATGATCAAGACAGGGAATGTAGCTGCTGGTCTTCAAGCTCTCCATCGAGTTGCCAGTATAGAAACTGAGCCTCAATCACTGAATCTTAATCACTTGTTTCCCTGCCATTACTCATTGTTCATATTTGTAAAGACAAGTTCTAAGATGATGTATACTTATTTGTAACAATAATAGGAAGTGTTTTATGCAAGGCAAAACTTTAGAAAATTCTGTTATTCGTGCAACAAATCTCTAATGTAGGCTACCATGGGATATGGTTTGGCTGTATCCTCACCCAAATCTCATCTTGAATTGTAGTTCCCATAATCCTTACGTGTCATTGGAGGGACCTGGTGGGAGGTAATTGAATCATGGGGGCAGATACCTACCTGCTATTCTTGTGATAATGAGTGAGTTCTCATGAGATCTGATGGTTTTATAAGTGGCTTTCTGCCCCCACTTTGCTCTGTACTTCTCCTTGATGCTGCCATGTGAAGAAGGACATGCTTGCTCCCCCTTCCACCATGGTTATAAGTTTCCTGAGGCCTCCCCAGCCCTGCAGAACTCTGAGCCAATTAAACCTCTTTCCTTTATAAGTTACCCAGTCTCAGGCAGTTCTTTATTAGCAGTGTGAAAATGGACTAATGCACCATGTATATCATATTTTTAATATTTGAATAGTCAAGTAACATTTGTTCACACCCAACCACTTCATTATCTTCACGTTTCAGAGTATATTGCCAAATCTTTCAATAGCAAATTCAAGGCCTCTGGCAAGGAGGAGGAGGAGAAGGAGGAGTACCCAGAAGCAGTTCTTCTCTGATCATTTGGAAACTTCTGGAAAAGTACCATCTTCAGGAGAGAGCCACCCACAGACACGGATGTGGGAGGCAGGTTGTAAGGGCAGCACTGGCTCACATTTACCTGTATGAGCTGCAAAAAGAGTTATGTGTTTGGCCAATGGACCAGAACTATGAGGCAATGCCGAAGCCCTAGAGATTTTGGCTTGACACTGAGAAAGATGGGGAATTTTCCTCAGGTCAGAGCAATAACTCATTCCAAGAGAACGAGTCTAGACAGCTCATAAAGACTTGTTGAAAGCCTTAGAGAGAGATGCCCTGGGCTCCACAGCCATCCCAGAAGAGCGAGCGCAGGCTGCACTCCCTAGTAGAATAACTAGAGCCTGGAGGTGGAGCATCTAGCCAGGCATAAACTCTACCCAGCAAATGTTCATTCTCTTTCCATAAGGCAGATTTATTTTCCATTGTAACTTGGATGTATGTTATTCAGACAATAACCCAGTGTTTTCCTACAAATAGACCTCAGAAGCTCTGAGCAAGATTAGGGCTTGGATTTCAGTTTCCACGGCTGCCTGGAAGTGTCGTTTTCCTGACGGTTAAGATCTCAGAAATTCTCCACCCTGAAAGATGCTTTCTGCTGCCTCTGCTCAGAATTAATACAGAATTGGGCAACAGAACACTTTTCAGGTGGATCTTAGGATCATAAGCCCTTTTTGGCTGCCAAAACCATCTCTCCTGTAACACCCTATGGTTATTCTCACTGTTGCTTACTGAGACTTTTATGAGGGTTAGGTTTTCCAGGCCTGGGTGGAGACAAGGAGGCAGGCTGCAGCAGGGCTTGGAGATGCAAACAGGCAGCATGACGGCGATCATCCAGGGAGCTACTTCTTCGCATGGAGACTTACGTATTTCTTGTGAAATGTTCACTTTCTCAGTTCAGCAAATCTCCTTCCTATGGATGAATTTTTAGGCAGAAATTCATAGAGTGCCTCCAGGTGTCCAGGAACCTGCCACACAACTCCTTTAAAGTCAAAATGAGTTGCTTCACCCTATATCATATGCAAGATTCTTGAAAAACCACTGGAAAGAGGCTTGTTTTAGATACCTGGACCTGATTCAAGATATTGTGCAGTAACGTCTGGCGTGAGCATCTTTTGGTTGACTTTTCAGGACTGACCTTACTATCCAGTTTGTTGTTTTCTAATGATGTAACTGTTTATTTCCTTTCCTGCTCTGGCCAGGTCTACACAGATTCCTGGTACTGGTTCCCACCATTCTCCATTGTACACTTTGACCCGTCATAGATGCAGCATATGCAGTCAGTGTTCTAAAATCAGCATGCCTGGTTTAAATGCCGGCTTCGCCGCTGTTTGAGTGTGGACAAGTTACATCGCACCTTTGCGTGCCTTGGCTTCCTCACGTAAAATGAAGATCATCTAACAGGGGCTTAGGAGTTGGCGGACATTAAAGAAGTGAATACAGTATGTGTAAAGCACTTAAAGCAATGGACGGTACATTAAAAGGCACAATAAATGTGAGCTGCTGTTGTTATTATGATTATGGTAGAATATATGGAGCCATATATTCTCCATATATGGATAAAGATGAAAGGTTTCATCTTTAACCTCCTTTAGGAAATACGTTACATTTTCCTGAAGATCTGAGTGTTCTACTGGAAATATCCAATTTTGCTTTCATGAAGTAGAGTTACTATTTTGCTCTTCCGGGTTGAAAGAGCAAATATGTTTTGCTTAATCACATCCCCCTGCTTTACGGCAGCTTCATCTGTCATCAGCAAGAGCACCTGAAATGCTGTGAGGGCAGCTGCCAGAGAAGGGAGTCCTTAATATCCATGCAGATAAATGTTCAGGGTAAAGGTCCTTGTTCATCTAAATACACTCAGGGACGGAGGCAAGTCCACAGGGACTACTCTCTCCAGGCTCTCCTGCAACCCACAGCTGCCCTCCAAGGTGGCAGACTTGTGCGAAACTATTTTCAAGTGACAAACTTCTGTCAGATCCCACATAATCATCTATGGCAGTGACTCTGTGTCTGGGAAGGGGCTGCATGTGTTTAGACTCAGGTAGGAGCTCCTACATTCACGCCACCAAAGGAGTTAAAAATAAGATGTTCTGGCATATTGACTGTTCTGATTTAAGGGAACCTAAAAAACAGGAGTCACAAGAAGACCACTGTGACCTTCGTTCTGTTTCTGAAAGGCAGGAGGTGAAACTCCCAGGTGAAAGACCCCAAAAGGAAAAGTAGCATTCTTATCACCAGGGATAGAAGGCTGAATCCAAGGGAAATCTGTGTAAAGGTTGTTAATTAACCCTCATCATCCTAGTTCCTTCTCCAACAATTACCTATCCTAGGCCAAGCCTGCTGGCCTTATCTCATTTCACAACTTATCCTTGTTTGTCCAATTCAATATATAAAAATACCTGACTCTGTGTTTTTTTTTAATCTTTATTTTCCTTTGAGGGCTCCCATGCCACATAAAACTTACATTAAATAAATTGGTATGCTTTTCTCCTGTTAATTTGTTCTGTCAATTTTTTTTCTCTTAGAGATGGGGGTCTATGTTGCCCAGGCTGGTCTCAAACTCCTGGCCTCAAGCAATTCTCCTGCCTCAGCCTCCCTAGTAGCTGGGATTACTGTGCCTGGCTTAATTTGTCATGTCCATTTAATTCTCAGATCCAGCCAGGACCCTAAGAGGATAGAGGTAAAGCTTTGCCTCCCCTGCATCATTTAAGTGCCATGACTACCCTGAGAGGTCAATGAAATCTTATTTTATAATGTTGACTCTGAAGTACAGAAAGACCACTCAACTGGAGCTTCAATCTAAAGCTCATGTTCTCTGCACTGCAAAATTCATGTCTCTCAGCTCTTTCTTTCTAAAAGATCCCTTATAACACCCCACTCCCTTCAAATATTGTCAATGCACAGCAATTTGAAATTATTTTCTTATTAAGGATTTAACATTTTTTGCAATAGTTTTTATCCATTGAGGATGGGCTTTCTATTTTTTAAAAAGCCATCTATAAGAAGATACATCTGTACTTTGGATAGGCCAGTGGGACAAGAGTTACACTGAAGTGCATGACCACAAACTGTTGTGTGCACCAAATCACCAAACGTAACACCATGCCACCATGTTCCTGTGCCCTCCCCTAAACAAACAAAAAAAGCTAAGGAAGTTCTTAGAGAACGAGATGACACTTTTCACAAATAAATGCCTCCCTGAGGGATTTTCAGTTACGTGCATCACTGATCATTTTATGTATGTCTTCACAGAAGAATAACTACCATTTCTTACAAGGCAAATGAAACAAACTTGGTTTGATTTCAGTATGGAAGCTCATTATGTGACACATCGTGGCCACTAGTAACTAGGAGATTCTCAAGAGTGAAGGAAACTTGCATTGAGGAAGTTATAGCCTCTGTAAAATTAAACAGGGAAAATAACATGGAAGTTAAGGAATTCTTGAAAAAAATTAATCATGGAATACAAAAAGAGATTCATTCCCATTGGATATAGATCAAACTTTTGTAAATTAAGCATTTAAGATTCACTTATCTCTTAAATAGGTCAGATTTAATCAGGGTACCCTTTCCATAGATAATTATTCACAGTGTAAACAGAATCAACTGCTAATTCTATAGTTTCTCCCTTCAGTGATAATGAAATATCAACAATTTTAATTTTATGAATTCAGATGAAATGTTTACCAAAACTTTAACACTTAAAGTGTCATTATGAGTAATAAACTTGCATTCAAACAGCTAATCAGCTCTGGGAGACTCCACCCGTGAACAGTCATGCCATTAAATGCGCAGTTTGGACTCTAAAACATAAAAATACTACAGAAAAGAAAACCTAAACCAAATAAAACCTATGGTAGTAAGACAACCTTTCCATCAAATTCCTAAAAATGTGGGAACACCTGCCTTAACAGTCTATATAGTTGCAGATGAAATCGTTTCAAGTTTGAACAGTTAATGCAAAGTTTTATTCATTTCTCTTAAGAACTTACTATAACCAATTACCAAAATGTAAATTATTTTATTTTTTAAAAAAATTTTAAATTTTTAGTTTTTGTGGATACATATTAAGTGCATATATTTATGGGGTACATGAGATATTTTGAAATAGGCATTTTACCTCAGGGTAAATGGCGTATCCATCACCTCAAGAATTTATCCTTCCTTTGTGTTATAAACAATCCAATTCTACTGTTTTAGTTGTTTGTTTTTTGAGACGGAGTTTTGCTCTTGTCACCCAGGCTGGAGTGCAATGGCGCGATCTTGGCTCACTGCAACCTCTATCTCCTGGGTTCAAGCGATTCTCCCGCCTCAGCCTCCCGGGCAGCTGGGATTACAGGTGTGTGCCACCACGCCCAGTTAATTTTTGTATTTTCAGTAGAGATGGGTTTTCACCATGTTGGCCAGGCTGGTCTCAAACTCCTGACCTCATGAGCCATGGTGCCTGGCTGTTTTAGTTATTTTTAAATATACAATAAATTATTGTTGACTATAATCACCTGGTTGTGCTATCGAATACCAGATCTTATTCATTTGATCAAAATATAAACTTTTAAATAGCCAAACACAGATTTAAAAAAAAACCACCAACTAATACAGAAGAACCAAATAAAACACAATATAGTCCACTACCATGGGAACTACATTGTTCTTTGCTACAATGTCCACATTTAATGAGTAATACACCTGGAATTCAAAAAAGTAAAGCAGGCCAGGCGCGGTGGCTCATGCCTGTAACCCCAGCACTTTGGGAGGTCAAGGCAGGCAGATCATCTGAGGTCAGGAATTTGAGACCAGCTTGGCCAACGTGGTGAAGCTCTGTCTCTACTAAAAATACAAAAATTAGCCAGGTGTGGTGGTGGGTGCCTGTAATCCCAGCCACTGCGGAGGCTGAGGCAGGGAAAATCACTTGAACCTGGGTGACAGAGGTTACAGTGAGCTGAGATTGTGCCATTGCATTCCAGCCTGGGCAACAGAGTGAGACTCTGTCTCAAAAAAAAAAAAAAGGTAATGTAAAATTAAAGATTAAAATAGACTTTGCAGCAGTGCATTTTTGTGTACCTTGAGTCATGATAATTATGATATTTTGGTACATTTAAAGTCCAACTTATGCAAAAGTATCTACACTATCAAATGTCCACTAGAGACTCATGAAGTGGAACTTTGTGACACCATGCTGAGGTGGACTAGCGTTTTGAACAAGTACTGAATAGTATATATTGGTAATATAAAACATGAGTATTCTTGACAGCAAAATAATTTAAATATTTTAAGATTCTGTAAGTGATACTCCTTCCCATAATATCCTAATTTTTCTTGAGGTGGGCCACTTTTGTTTCTATGGGTTTTGGGGTAAGTATTTTGTTTTTAATATGCCAGCTACAACTCGTGGTTGGATTTCTCCTAAACCCCTTCTTTATAGAATCAATTTGAAAACATGTATTAATTAAAATGTGATATAGTTCTGATTATAAAAACCAACACAGCATTTTAGAACATGAAAAAAATCTGTAAAAGACATAGAAAAAAAGCATTTATGAATTTACCATCCAAATATATGCACATTGATATATTCTTTTTCATCCTGCTAGTCTTTTTTATATGTGCATATTTTGCATAGCTCAGTTTATATGATATGAAAAATTATCATTATTGACCTTACCAAAGCTTTCTCTTGGTCATTAAATATGCTTGACAATCATAGTTTTAAGTACAAACTTTGGCTCAGTAACTACAAATAAAGTTTCCAAGTGCTTCCCACCTAGATGATCCTTCACCCGAGAAGGGAAGGCTGACACAGGCTAAGACCAAGGGCACACCTCTGTCAAGGGGCACAGTTTTAGGGTCAGAAGTGAAGCTGTGAATGTCACTCATTCTGCAACTAAGTTTTAGTAGCTTTATTTTTGTATTTGTTGTTTTTAAGTTACCACTGTAGGTTTCTTTTATTCCCTCCTCTGGTGCGATGGGTAACGCCTTAAAGCCTCCTTCCCTTAAGGAGAAAGGAAAAGCCTTCTGACAGCTGAGTGAGGATCTGGATAGTGCAGGGCAGGTAGCACGGCTCCTGAAGTGTTGAGGGGGCACTTCGGCCCCCAGCACCAGAATCTATAGAGCGAGATGCACATTCTCACTGCACGTTTGTGGATCTGACTGGAAAAGCCCTGCTGGCGATCACACCAAGAAACCTACGGTGTCTGCAGGTAGCTGTTGAAGGTCCCTGGAAGCTCTTCATTATTTTTTCCAGAAAAAAATTTAAACTGTTTTATATTCTACATAAAATTTATAGGTGTTTTCTCCTCCCTGGGTTCCACGTCCTTACACATCTCTCCTTTAAAATCTTTGCAGTTTAAAAGAAATCCAGGTAAGGGCTGTGTGTGGCACGGTAGCCATTTCAAATGACTATGGAGAAATACTTTCCTTTGGGCCAGTGCTGAATGAAGATCTGAGATAGCCCCTTAGGAAGCCAGGCCTGTTCTCTCCTCTCTGGAAATTGCTCTTCCTCGTTAGGTCCCTGCCCAATTTCATACTCTGGGGAACCAGCTTGGACATTCCTTCATTAAAAGGGGTTTTGGCCGGGCGCGGTGGCTCACGCCTGTAATCTCAGCACTTTGGGAGGCCGAGGCGGGTGGATCTCAAGGTCAGGAGTTCGAGACCAGCATGACCAACATGGTGAAACCCCGTCTCCACTAAAAATACAAAAATTAGCTAGGCGTGGTGGTGCGCACCTGTAATCCCAGCTACTCAGGAGGTTGAGGCAGGAGAATCACTTGAACCCGGGAGGCAGAGGTTGCAGTGAGCTGAGATTGCGCCACTGCACTCCAGCCTGGGTGACAGAATGAGACTCCGACTCAAAAAAAAAAAAAAAAAAAAAAAGGAGGGGTTTCACGTGTGTCCCAGCTTCCTTTTGGAACTTCAGTCCTCATGGCCCCTACGCAGTGAAGAGAGGGTCCCAAATTTTTGGAGAGAGTAAACAACACACACCTGCCTTCTTATTGAATGATTTCCAGCACTTCCAGCAGTAACTAGGTCATAACCACACAATTAGCCCTTCATCCTGATAAAGTACTTTTCTGAAGAAACCAGGATTCTATGAAGTAATCATAGTTTTAAAACTAGATATGAGCCAGGTGTGGTGGCTCACGCCTGTAATCCCAGCACTTTGGGAAGCCAAAGTGGGCGGATCACCTGAAGTCAAGAATTTGAGTTCAGCCCGGCCAACATGGTGAAATCCTGTCTCTACTAAAAACACAAAAATTAGCTAGGTATGGTGGCAGCGCCTATAATCCCAGCTACTAGGGAGGCAGAGGCAGGAGAATTGCTTGAATCCGGGAGGTGGAGGTTGCAGTGTGCTGAGATCGTACCACTGCACTCCAGCCTGGGTGACAGAGCAAGACTCCACCTCAAAAAAAAAAAAAAAGAAAGATGTTAGGGAAAAGATGTCCTGTGAACTCCATATTCTAGTTCCATCTCACAGATAAATATAAGCAAAGGCTGTCTCCACCTACCAAGTTTTGATGGTTCCTCTAAGGACTAATTAAGTAATGAAGTACAATAAAGGACCAGAAAAAAATTTTAGATTATTCTTAATTAATTTTTCTCTATCTTGGGCAAGGGAGATTTGAGATAAATTTCTTTACTACTTGTCAATAGTGCTATTCTACTAGATGTTAGGACGTTTTCATTAAATTCCAAATTTTCTATTTTATAAGATACTCATTAATAATTGCTAATTAGGTTGACTATAATCCAAAGAGGGGGAAAAAAGTCCTGTAAGCTTGACACATGAAATAGCAGCTCTTCTCCTTGTTATTATATTTCCGAGAAAAGCTCACTTAAATTTCATTCATTCCCACTAAAAATATACATCTAAAACCATCTATGTCAATGTGCTGACAATCTGTCGTCCTAAAGAAATTTCTTCAGCTGTCATTGAGTGCCATGGAAGAGAAATAGACCAAATATGCTAAACATGGGCACAGAAGGTCTTTGCAATTGTGAAGTATGATTTATTATTTACTATAATATTCATATGTAAAAGATTTAAAAGTTAATGTAATGTATAGAAACATAAGCATTTTAAATATCTTCTTAAAACTTGAAAATAATGAGGGATAGGAAGCTCTGACAGCCCAGTGAAAAGCCCTGCCCCAGCACGTTTGAACCATCTAACCTCTCGGGAATAAGAAAATTCCCTGCTACTATTCACATACGCATATACAAAGTGCAACTTTTCCAGGCTTCCGTTGTCTTAAAGGAGACTAAGCTTTAGTTTTTTTCAACCGTTCCCTGGTTTATAAGGTATAGAATCAATATCTTGATGGCAAGCCCTGTTTCTTGAATCAAAACTCAGTCATGGATGGATGGATTACTCTCGGGAAGCTGAGCTACCGAGATTACAAACAGGCTGTCGCTTGTGCATGAGCTGGACATCCTATAAATCCCATAAAAATGATTACAAAAAAGCATATGGGATTATGGGAGGGAGGGAGAGAGGGAGAGGGAGAGAGGGAGAGGGAGATGGAGAGGGAGAGGGA
>NW_016813480.1:4027842-4039309 GCF_001698545.2 Rhinopithecus bieti
GGGGGAGAGAGCGCGTGTGCGGAGGAGGGGGCATGTGTTGGGGCAGAATTTCAAAATCAGTAAAAGACCTTTCTGATAGATGTTATCCTTGGCCTGATTCAATTACCAAGAAGCAATTACTGAAATATATATATGTATATGTGTGTGTGTGTATATATATGTGTACCTGCTTATTTCTTTTTAGATATAATTTGCATACAGTAAAATTCATCCTTTTTAATGTACAGTTGTGAGTTTTGATAACTGCACACCCTTTTGTAACCACCACAATCAAGACACCGAATATTTCTGTCACTCCCCCAAACCCTGTGTGCTCTTTTGTAGTCACCCTTTTCCTCCACCCAAACACCCTGGAAACCACGGATCTGATTTCGGTCCCCCCAGTTTTTGTCTTTTTCAGAATGTCAAATAAGTGGAATCACGCATTTATACAAAATCATACGAAAGGGTGTCATTTTTTTGAGTCTGGGTTCTTTCATTTAGCACAAGGCATTTGCTCAGCAAAGCCCTGTACTCTGTGCATTGCGCCTTTTTGTTGCTGAGTAATATTCCACTGCAGGGATGTACTGCACAGTTATCCACTTCTCAGTCAAGGAACATACAGGTTGTTTCCAGTATTTGGCAAGTAGAAATAAAGCCACCATAAGGCTTTACCAAGGCAGCTGCACCATTCTCAATTCCCACCTCTCCTTTCTTCAAGATGGAAACATGCTATCAGGCCAGCGCTAAACTCACAAACTCCTTGAAAGCCTCTGTCCTCCCTCTGTCTTCTCCCCACCTCAAACACAAACAAACCAAGTACAAAATAGATACAAAAGTTTGAAAGAGGTAGGGATGACGTATCGATGATGATTACCTCCTTCTCCCCCATGTCTGTGCTCCTCAAAATGGCTTAAACCATTCTTCAGAGCCTTCTGGCCACGTGCAACAGGATGAACAGGGCACACGTCTTCAGACGACAATCTTAGCTAAAGAACTGGGGTGTGGAATTGTTTTTAAAAGTAAAAAGATTCAAAATGTAGTCACTTGAGTTCACTCACGACATCAGAAAAATCCTGCATTCCAACGTAAGCTCATACCAGTGGCCTTCACCATGACATATTAGATAGCAAAGGATTTTTCACAGCATTGCCTCATTAATGGCTAACACCAAAGGTCTTTGCTATTACCAACAACATTTTTTCCAGTAAAGATAAAAAGAACACTAAGTCTCTGAGAAAGCCTGATAGTACATATAGTATTTGTATGTGTATATTTGTGTATAATTATATACATGTATGTGCATACATATGTACTTCTACATACATGTGTGTATAATACACATACACACACTCGCACAATATAAATATAAAATACAGACAACCCATGGCATTACACATAGCGCGTAGGAGAATTTTGCCTAATCTAGTAACTACAATTTTCATCTCTATGCTTGCTACCGTGTCATGTAGAAATGGCTGGGTAGGTTTTCATAAAATATTCGGGATGACCCGACTTAATATAAAGTCTGTGTAGTACTCTTGGAATTGACTCTGAAAACCTCTAGGGAATAACTCAGAAAATCAGGCATTCTCCAGAGCCATTAAAACAGGTATGTGACAAAGTCTCTGTATTGATGGTCACTTGGTCACTTATGCAGGCAACGAGGACAGTTTCAAATATTAACTCAAAACTGAATAGGGCAGATGTTGGAATAGCAAGCACTGCTGTGAAAATCCCTTTGTTTCTCTGAACTTTTTAGTCAGTGTGGGAAAAGGTACCACTCTTTTTCTACAGCCTATACAGGAAGTCTCCATTCTTGATCTTGGGCTTTCTACCACCCTAAATCAGTTATTACTGAAATCCAGTTAGAATGGTGCTATTTGGGTATACAGAGAGAAAAATCAGTGGCTCTGTGCTCAGACATTGTCACAGAAGTCGTACACTTAAATGAAATATGATTTCAAAAGTTTTAGACAACTAGGTCTCTACTGGCAAAAGAAAGAACAGAAAGAAAAAAATGAGACCAACACAAACCAAAATGGCAAGAAAACCTAGCAGGGAAAAACCTAACTGGTAAAGTCAACTACATAAGAATGAAAATCTCTGAGAGTTTCAGCCAAAATAGAAGTTCTATTAAGAGAGAAATGTGTTTAAATCATTCAATTATTGTTGTTGTTATTATTATTATTATTTTTGAGACGGAGTCTCACTCTCAGTTCACTGCAGCCTCTGCCTCATGGGTTCAAGCGATTCTCCTGCCTCAGCCTCCCAAGTAGCTGGAGATTATAGGTGTGTGCTCCCATGTCCGGTTAATTTTTTGTATTTTTAGTATAGACAGGGTTTCTCCATGTTGGCCAGGCTGGTCTTGAACTCCTGACCTCAAGATCTGCCCACCTCAGTCTCCCAAAGTGCTGGTATTACAGGCATGAGCCACTGCACCCAGCCAAAATTATTCTTTATTTTCTCAAAAGATAGGGTTAAACACAATATAATAGAAACGTAGGCCAGGTGTGGCTCACGCCTGTAAATCCCAGCATTTTGGGAGGCCGAGGAGGGCAGATCATGAGGTTAGGAGTTTGAGACCAGCCTGACCAACATGGTGAAACCCCGTCTCTACTAAAAAACAAAAATTAGCTGGGTGAGCTGGCGTGCACCTGTAATCCCAGCCACTCAGGGGGCTGAGGCAGAAGAATCGCTTGAACCTGGGAGGCAGAGGTTTCAGTGAGCTGAGATCATGCCATTGCACTCCAGCCTGGGTGACACAGTGAGACTCTTTCTCAAAAAAAAAAAAAGAAAAAGAAAAGAAAAGAAAAGAAATGTATCTTCTAGTACTTGAAGGGTTTAGTTCTCTGCATGAAAATTATACCAGGAAAGATTTAAGTTAGATAAGAATATGCTACTTATGTAATCTTCTCTTATATTTTAAAAAACCAAACAAAATCCCAAAACCAAAATGTCCAATAGATTCTTACATGTGTGCCTCTACTGAAATGTAGGCAGGACTATTTGCCCTTAGGGAAGTCACAACCAATTTGGAAAAATAAAAGTAACATTCACCCCTTGCAAGCAATCAGTACTAAACTATGTGGGTGCTGTCTCTGAATGCAAGAGGCCTTTAAGGAAGGGAAGCAAGTTGGAATTTGTGAGGTGAAGTGGGCTGGATTCCCATCACTTCTGCCACAGTAACAGGTAGGGTGGGAGAGAGGCAACCAGGCTATGAAGCACAGCTCCAGCATAGGGCTGACCTCTCGAAGCTCACGTAAGCCCTGGAAGTTCTTTGCATGGGCTGTTTCTGGACTTGCATTTTTTTTATTCCAAGGAGATTTAAACATTTTATAGAGTTCCAAAGACTCCATTTTAAACCATCAATGCCTAAAACATTTTTTTAATGCTGGATCTTCATAACGATCCTTTTAGTAAGGCGGCTGCAAAACATCATTAGAAAAGCATAGATTGTCACATGGAAAGGGCAGTATAAGAGTCTATTTTTATAAAGTTCAAAGTGATTGTGTATCTTGTAGGGAATCCCTCCAGACTGCTAGTATTTCTCTGGCTTAATACCTACCTCCTCCCTGTCCTCTCACCCCCTCTCCACCTTTTGCTAATAAACTCCCAGCTTTATCAACCAGCAGCAACCAGCTGGCCTTTCAGAGAACATTCCTAGGCGCATGTTTAACTAGTTCTCCAGCCATCTTCTGACTGAAATATAAAAACAGAGCATAATGCATTTCTTCTCTGTTGGGTACTAAGGGCTGGGCTAATTGCTGACATTTATCACAGAGCTGGAACAGACAGAAAACATGGACGAGAAAGGCAGATGCTGGGCTCTCTTTGGCACATTCCCTGACCCTCTCCTCCTGCCCCTTCACCTGATTAGCTGCTACTCATCCTTCAGGTCTTAACTCATTTCATCCTGGGATCCTGAGGCCCTACCCCACCAAGCCTGTAAAGCACCACTTCTAACAGTTCTCATTGCAAGCTGTCTTCCTCGAAGCCAGCCCCACCATGCCATATTATAATTGTGGGAATTCTTATCCACATTCTCTATTTGATTCCAAGAGGAGGGACTGTCTTGTTCCTCTTGTCCCCATGACCCAAGAGTGCTTAACTTGGAGCATGAGGATGCATGAGGCAAGGAAAGCAGAATTCAGAATGTTTACATTTCTAGTGAATTCCCATTTTTCAATTGTCCAATGGGAAATTTCTCTAAGTAGTTTTCCCACCAACATATTCCGATTGCAGTTATGACTCAACAATAATCAGCACAAGATAGGGACCACCCAGGTAATCACAAACTGTAAGCCCAGAGGCTCTTGGGATGGGGTTGGCACCAGGCCTGTGCATGCAGAGGTCTCTGTGCACACAGCCATCAGAGCACTGATGCTGTACAGCCGGGCTCTCTGTCTCCACAGATTCAACCAACCACAGGAAAAAAAAATATTCAGGAAAGAAAAACAGTAAAAATATCAATACAACAACAACAACAAAATACTACATATTTAAAAACTGGGCCAGGCAAGATGGCTCACACCTGTAATCCCAGCCCTTTGGGAGGCCAAGGCAGGTGGATCACCTGAGGTCAGGAGTTTGAGACCAGCCTGGCCAACATGGTGAAACCCCGTCTCTCCTAAAAATACAAAAAATTAGCCAGGTGTGGTGGCACGTGCCTGTAATCCCAGCTACTCGGGAGGCTGGGGCAAGAGAATTACTTGAACCCGGGAGGCAGAAGTTGCAGCGAGTCGAGATCATGCCATCGCACTCTAGCCTGGGCGACAAGAGAGAAACTGTCTCAAAAAAACAAAACAAAACAAAAGAAAACTGATACAGTGTAACAACTATTTACATAGCATTTACAATGCATTAGATATTTAAGTAATTTATAGATGATGTAAAGTACACAAGAGGATGTGCATGGATTATATGCAAATACTATGCTATTTAATATAAAGGACTTGAGCATCCACAAATTTTGGCATCTGAAGGTGGGGAGGGTGTGTCCTGGAACCAGTACCCTGTGGATACCAAGGGATGACTGTCCTCACCTCTTCCCCAACCCATATTAGATGGGGAACTCTGTGGGGCATGTCCCAGTACCCCAGTCTCAGCATTCTGCCTGCCTTAGAGTAGGTGCTCAATACTTATTAAAACTTTTCATAGAAAACGGATGGCTCCACACTTGATGAAGCCACAGCCTTTACAGAAAGGTCCATATGTCAATGGTATTTTTTCAATTTGCCTTTTACTTATAACATTTTAACACCGCACTCATAGCTGCCAATCTATTCTCTCAAATAAAAGCTGTAACAGGATCCTGGCTAACACGGTGAAACCCCATCTCTACTAAAAATACAAAAAATTAGCCGGGCGAGGTGGCAGGCGCCTGTAGTCCCAGCTACTCGGGAGGCTGAGACAGGAGAATGGTGTAAACCCAGGAGGCGGAGCTTGCAGTGAGCCTAGATCGCGCCACTGCACTCCAGCCTGGGTGACAGAGCAAGACTCCGTCTCAAAAAAAAAAAAAAAAAGCTGTAACAGGAAACATAAAGCTACCTCTGCCAAGGCAGATGCACAGGACAGACGAGGAAAACTCAACTATTAGGATTTTATCTTTTACCGTGTAATGAAATTTCTTGTGTCCCCCAAATGAAACACATTGTTTTCAGGTACAGGTAAGTCATGCATTATATCCAAGAGGGGAAAAGTTACCGGACGAAATTTTGATCGTGGTTTAAAACATCTACTCTCTGATGATTCTAACATTTAAAATGAAATCCAGCCCAAAGCCAGTGACTTCTTTCATCATTTATAATGAAGCATGGGTTACTAAAAGGACATAGATACCAATTTGCAATAGGGTTGACCAAGTGCACAGCATCTCCCTGCATTAACATATTTAACTAAGGCTCCCCAAACAAGAAGCTAATCACATAATAATGGAAAGAGGGGGCAACCTAGATATGATTTTTTTCTAACAATGTTGGAAGGTCGGGCAAAGGGATCATGCCTGTAATCCCAGCTCTTCAGGAATCCGAGGCAGGTGGATCATTTGAGGCCAGGAGTTTGAGATCAGCCTGGCCAACATAGTGAAACCTTGTCTCTACCAAAAACACAAAAATATTAGCTGAGTGTGGTGGTGCACTCCTGTAATCCCAGTTACTCAAGAGGCTGAGGTAGGAGAATCGCTTGAACCCGGAAGGCGGAGGTTGCAGTGAACCAGCGCTACGCTCCTGCACTCCAGCCTGGGCGACAGAGACTCTATCTCAAAAAACAAAAAAAGTTTGCAAAATAATGATTATTTTCAAACAATAATAAAAAGTTGATGATAAAACAAAATCTCTCACAGGTCCAACAGAAAAAAGCTGTAAAACAGCAAAAGGAAATATATGTTTGCAAAACAGTTTTTAAAAAATCAAAGTATTCATCTACTGAAAACGTTTTGGATTAGAATGGCAATTTATACATGAACCATAATTCATTTCACTTTTTAAATTCGAAGACACAGAAAACAAAATGCCAGTAAAGGTTGTTCTCATATCCTGTAGTGCAGGGGTCCCCAACCCCTGGGCCACAGACTGGACTGGTGCTGGTCAGTGGCTGCTGGGAACCCGGCCGTACAGCAGGAGGTGAGCGGAGGGCTAGCGGGCATTACTGCCTAAGCTCCACCTCCTGTCAGATCAGTGGCAGCATGAGATTCTCATAGGAGCACGAGCCCTATTGTAAACTGCGCACGCAAGGGACCTCGTCTGCACGTTCCTTATGAGGATCTAATGATAAATGTATTGTGCTTGAATCGTCCCAAAGACATCCTGTCTGTGGAAAAACTGTCTTCCCTGAAACCAGTGTCTGGTGCCAGAAAGGTTGCGAACCTCTGCTGCAGTATAATAAAAGTTTGTTTGCTTGTTTTAGGCTTGTCAGATATTGACAAATGTTTAAATGGCTATCAACCAAACTCTGCGGTTCAGTTTCATTTGGTCCCCAAATTGCTGTGGTCTTAGAATCTCTATGTCTATTTCAGTGATAGTATTTCCAGACCTTCATGCTAAATATGCATCTCATTTCCTGGCCTTTATCCCGTATCAGTTTAATCACCCCCAAGAAAACACTAAAATTTCTTATATGTGTTGCCAAAAATAAGTAGACTCCAAGCTGTACATAATATCCACTTTTTCACATCAATATACATATGTTATGGTTATTCTTTGTATTAGGAACCACCAACTAATCACCATTATGATTTCAGACTCATCTCTATTTCAAAAATAATTTGGCATATTTTCCTTATGTTATACCAAAGTTTACAAGAGATACCTATGATAATTTTTTTTTGAAATATAGGTTAAGTTCAAGTAACGTCCCTATTATTTTTCTATTTGAATTTTATGGTCACTAAAAATTTTATGTATTCCAAATAACCTTTTCCCAGGCATTCAGAAAGTCCACAAACAAATGCATATGCCACCTAATACATGCTTAAAATGCTGATGCTGCTGTGCTTTGAAACTGTACTCTATTAAGAAAACTCCAAACAACTAACTCATAGTTTGTTAGTGTAGGAGCATTAAAGAATTTACGCAACCCCTCTCCTTAAGAGACACCACACAGAGGTCAATCAGGACTTCAAAAATTTATAGGAACCTTTCCTAACCTCTTTACCCCTAATCTTTACATTTAAGGCAAATTCCTCCCATTGTCAAAATCAAAGAGTTTTAAAAATCCGTCTTTGCTTTCTGCTTATAAATTACATGGAGAGATAGTTACATAATGGCATGATTTATGCTCCAGGCTTAAAACTACAAAATTACATGTAAGTTCTCTGCTTGCCATCTGCCCTACATGTTGATAGACAACTTTTCCTAAATCACATTTACTATGTAATTTGACTACTGCAAAAAGAGAAGGAAAAAAAGGAATCCCAGCTTCTAATGGCAATACAACTCCAAATGAGCCATTCAGATGCCCTTCCCTGGTCACGCACATATCCTTACCCAGCTCTATCTCCTTGCTTTTGCTAATTTCATCCCATTCCCACCCGCAATGCAGACACACAGGGAACACACCCCGCCCTCCTGCCCCGCCCACCCCAACCCCACTCCCAGCTGGCTGCCCTGCAAGGCTCTGAAGCTCTGAGCATTCTAGACAACGACAGGATTTTACCTTCTGAGAAATATGGTCCATCTGGCCACGACCATGAAACGTAGCATTTAATTAGCTTAATGCAAAACAAAACTATGTGTAAAATTTGTTTTCCAAACCTTCAATAAGCTCTCCAAAGCATACAGTCTGTCCTTATACATTTTTGTGTCTCTCAAGGCGATGAAAGCAGCCAAGTGTCTGTGACATTTTCTTTTTTTTTTTTTTAGCATCTTAAAATGGTTGTAAAGTAGAGATAACAAAGTCTGCCGCCTTGGCCATTTTTAAGTGTATGGTCCCATGTTGACACTTGCACTGCAGTTCTAGCGCCCAGCCTGGTGCAACCATCACTGCCATCTGTCTCCAGAGCTCTCTGAGACATTCTTGTCACCGTCTATGGGAGACAGACAACATCCCCAGTGTGTTTCTAATGATAAAAACCCAGTTTTAATTCACAGAAAGGAACAATTAAAAAGTGTGTACCTTGCTGTACATCAATCATACTTCAGTAACACTGATTACAAACAAAGTAAGGAGGATACAGTGGCAGAGAAGGCTGGTGACAGTTGGAACCCAGACCACAGAGGGGAAGGTGATGGGACTGAGATGGGCATTTCATCAGAAGGCACAGGGAGCCTGGGAAGGGGCTGCAGGGTGCAGCAGCATTCATCACTCTTTCATCGCCAGCATTTTCGAGCACCCCCGTTCCAGAGGTTGTGCCCGACACTGGAATTGATCAGATGTATGTTTCAGAAATCGTATCCTAGCTACAGCAGAGATGGTCAAGGAAGTGAAACTAGCGGTTTTTGTAATCCACCAGGAAAACAGTACTAAATCAAGGCAGTTGCAGGGGGATGGAGGCACAGATTGTAGTATTTTCAGTTTTACCTATGAATAGGGCTAACATGAAACCATGTATGGCATAATTTTGCTCCTATTTTTTAAATCACTCGAACCAATAGTGATTTTGGCTTGAATTTTATGTGGCACACTCAAGTAGCATTTAATAAGATTTGTCAGCAACAAACAACTTGTTGTATAAATAAAAACACATAAGCATGTGTTATGTCAAGGCACTGTGGTAAAAATGGTCTACTTTGATCAATTTCATTTGGGTGGAATATTTATGGGCTAGTGAGAAAGCTGTTATTCCACAAGGCTTTTGGGGTTTGAAGCTGGAGAGAAGTGGAATGTTTATCAGTGCAAGGAATGGCTGAATAGATTGCAGGAAATCTCTCTGTGAAATGGTATGCCCTGGGTCTATACATAGTAACTGGGAATGGTCTCCAGAATACACTGTCAGGTGAAATGAGTTGCAGAAGGCTCTGCACAGCATGACAACATTTATCTAAAATTCTTGATTTGTTTGTGTACATAAGTATCTCCATACCTACAGAGAAAAAGGTCAGGACAGATAATATGGAAGGAGGTCTGGGGGTGAGAGTGGGGAGAACTTTCAGTTTGTGTTCTATATAGCAACGTGAATATATCCATGTGTTCCTTATACAGAAAAATCCACTTTTATGGGTTAGTATGCCAAGTGAGTAGACTGCATTACATCACAGGCTTACAGTTCTTCCCTACAATCTTTACTGGCAATTCAAGTCCTATATATAATGATCCTCATAATAATGGCTAAGGCCATAAAGTGTGTGTGTGCATGCACACATGTGTAGGTTTCTTTTTTTAATTTGTCAAATTGCCTTTAGACTACATTTTTAAGTGATTAGTAGTTATGTATCTTAGAGGGCATTTGAGATGACAATATATTGGCTATTGTAAAGAATCGCTCCTTGAGTTACAAGAAAACCATTTAAGATAAATAAGTAATGTGTTTAATTTATTCTCACTTAAGTAATTAATTATAAGGGTTACCGTTAGAACAAAAAAGTATTCTTTGCAAATAAGCAAATCAACTTACAATAATCTTTGATCTTACAGTTCACAACATACTAAAATGGCATGCAAGTAAGTAGTACTTTCCTATTTTTAAAACTATAGTTGAAGTGTATGTTGATGCCAAGGAAGTAATTTGGCAGTGGTAGGTAGGCTTTGCCTGAGTCAGTGCTCCAACCACATGGGCTCGGTCAAGGACTTTTCTTTCTTGGTTTTCAAATTAATATCCCTGAGAAATACTAAATAGAAAATTGGGCATGGAGGGGTGGAGACTTTTACATTTTCTTTAACTTGATAAAGAATGTTTAAAAGGCTGTTTACAAAAGACCATTTAACAACTGCTGCTCAGCTACAATTGAAATATTAATTTGAGGCACGCATGTGGCACTTTCAGGGCCTCCTTCCAAATAGGATTTTTCAGGCAGACTAAAATCGCACTTTTCTCAGACTCAGCCCACTTGAAGTCAAACAAAGGAGAGGAAAAAAAAAAAAAAAAAAAAAAAAAAAAAAAAAAAAAACCACCAGCAAGATAGTAGGTGTAAATGACTAAGAAGGGGCCTAGGGGATGATCTGAAAAGTGAAAGGGTTGGGAGCTCCATGCAGAACGTCTTGATAAGAAGTCTAGACTATCTGTAATGTGCTGATTGTGAAGAAGACCAGATTATTAAGAAACCGTGAAAGCCAGCAATTACAGGAGCACAAAATGCTGGGAAGCCTGGGATAGCACGAAGAAACGGGGATTCCAATACCCCTTTACACGATGGTCCATGACCCTACGATACCTCTTTGCACTATCGTCCATGACCCTAAGTGACTTTGAGGAGTGACTCCTACCACAGACACAAAAAAATGTGGAAGCAGGAGGGGACAAAGTACCAAAGGAATTTTAAGTACCAAAAGGGAATTGTAAAATAAAGAGAAACCACTAAAGCTCTCACACCAACATCTACAAGTTCTTACCCAGAGTGAACTGCGTTGAATACTACAGCACAAGACCAGCAGGCAAATTATGAATAATTTTTTAAATTATTGATTTTAACCTCATTACACTGAATAAAATGTCAATTATATCAGCAAATCTCTCAAGCCTCTACTGTATATTTTCTCCCTAGGGAAATAATGCTTAAGCAGACAGGACACCTCCCACAAAAGATTCAAATTAGGAAGAACGGGTCAGTTTCAGGACTTTAACCAGATCCCTTTTGATTGCTTGGAACATTCTTTAAGAATCAAGGCTGCTCGGCCGGGCGCGGTGGCTCAGGCCTGCAAAACCCAGCACTTAAGGAGGCCGAGGTGGGTGGATCACGAGGTCAGGAGATTAAGACCATCCTGGGTAACACAGTGAAACCTCACCTCTACTAAAATACAAAAAACTAGCCGGGCGTGGTGGTGGGTGCCTGTAGTCCCAGCTACTCGGGAGGCTGAGGCAGGAGAATGGCGTGAACCCGGGAGGCAGAGCTTG
>NW_016813480.1:4041707-4046237 GCF_001698545.2 Rhinopithecus bieti
AAAAAAAAAAAAAAAAAACCACCAGCAAGATAGTAGGTGTAAATGACTAAGAAGGGGGCCTAGGGGATGATCTGAAAAGTGAAAGGGTTGGGAGCTCCATGCAGAACGTCTTGATAAGAAGTCTAGACTATCTGTAATGTGCTGATTGTGAAGAAGACCAGATTATTAAGAAACCGTGAAAGCCAGCAATTACAGGAGCACAAAATGCTGGGAAGCCTGGGATAGCACGAAGAAACGGGGATTCCAATACCCCTTTACACGATGGTCCATGACCCTACGATACCTCTTTGCACTATCGTCCATGACCCTAAGTGACTTTGAGGAGTGACTCCTACCACAGACACAAAAAAATGTGGAAGCAGGAGGGGGACAAAGTACCAAAGGAATTTTAAGTACCAAAAGGGAATTGTAAAAATAAAGAGAAACCACTAAAGCTCTCACACCAACATCTACAAGTTCTTACCCAGAGTGAACTGCGTTGAATACTACAGCACAAGACCAGCAGGCAAATTATGAATAATTTTTTAAATTATTGATTTTAACCTCATTACACCGAATAAAATGTCAATTATATCAGCAAATCTCTCAAGCCTCTACTGTATATTTTCTCCCTAGGGAAATAATGCTTAAGCAGACAGGACACCTCCCACAAAAGATTCAAATTAGGAAGAACGGGTCAGTTTCAGGACTTTAACCAGATCCCTTTTGATTGCTTGGAACATTCTTTAAGAATCAAGGCTGCTCGGCCGGGCGCGGTGGCTCAGGCCTGCAAAACCCAGCACTTAAGGAGGCCGAGGTGGGTGGATCACGAGGTCAGGAGATTAAGACCATCCTGGGTAACACAGTGAAACCTCACCTCTACTAAAATACAAAAAACTAGCCGGGCGTGGTGGTGGGTGCCTGTAGTCCCAGCTACTCGGGAGGCTGAGGCAGGAGAATGGCGTGAACCCGGGAGGCAGAGCTTGGAGTGAGCCGAGATCGCGCCACTGCACTCCAGCCTGGGTGACAGAGCAAGACTCCGCCTCAAAAAAAAAAAAAAAAAAAAAAGAATCAGGTCTGCTCCTCAGCCCACAAGGGGCTTTTGTGTGAACTAGGAGAGGCATCCTCTCTGCAAATGCACACATCGTGGCGAATACGTTTGGCCCTTGTGCAACTTAGAAAAATGCATTGCTGTTTCCAGCTGGACTCCGGGCAACTGAAGAATGAAGCAGCACAGGTTATGCTGCTGCTTCATTTACTCTTTTCGCCGAGTTGTCTTGGGCTGTGAACAACCTGCACAATTTGGGGAAATCGCTCCTTAGTAGTTTAGTTACCAGATGTGTGACAAGAACTTACATGTTTGACCTGAATGACTGAGTAGGAAAGATTAGAAAACCCGGTAAAGAAGTTGTTAGTTACAGTTACCTTAGCAAGGCACTTGTTATTACTAGTTATTTGAACTGAGTATTGTCAGAGCTTACATCAGAAAAAGTTGATTTCTTCCTTGGTTATTATTTTTACTAAGAGTCAAGAAATCAGACATAAAATAACCCATAGTAGAATGAAGCATTAAAACACCATAAACAATTAACATTGCCTTCCTCCATAGACAAACATATTTGGAAATCGATTAGTCATGATGGCCTCAAAAGCCACCCCTTTACAGCAGGGCTGTAATCCCACTAATAGCAAACATAAAGTGACTTTTCCACTTCTTCCTGGGCCCACTCCTCTAGCAAGCACGTTTGTTTTACTGGTAACTGAATCAGCATCTTGGAAAATTGTCTGACAACAGAATGTGAACTCACTGCAATACTGTCAATGACCTCGCTGGTTTACTCCCCACCGTCCCCTCACTCCCACACCCTTCCCACATAAATGCCAGTGTCCAAGTATCCCAGAAGCATTGAATGGATGCCAGAAAACTTGCAGAGTCTGCGAGAAATAAGGCAGAAATCAGCCTCCCCCGTTCATTCGAGCAACACCTCAGTGTTCACCTGGTGAGGTGTAGTAGGTCTCTGCTGCTAGGATCTGATTCCTCTGGAAGGGGTGTGAGTGTCAGCAAGATTCACAGCCAAGGACACGGAGGAAGAGGCACGGCAAAGAGGAACACAGGAGGAGAGCTAGGGAGGAAGGCACGTCTGGGTAGGGAAAAAAGGCTTCAGATGTCTGCTTTGGTCATCCAGCATGAGGATCTAGACCAGGATGGTGAGCCCAGCTTCATGGGAGCTTACATGTGACCCAGGCTATAGAAAGTCACAGCAGCATCTTTTAATTTTACAAGAACAAAACCCTGCCTTGAAATGACTTTAAATACCTCAAGATATCCTCTGAAAAGAGCTTCCCCTTCAAGGAAAAACAAGTACTCCTTCTTACCTCAATAATATACAGGACCACGTTCTTATAGAAGCAGTATAAGATGCACTTGGTCACCCGGTTGTAGCTCCAGGCTCCATGGACCAACAGAAGCTTCTCTAAGTAGGAAAACTGAAAGAGGAAAATGACAAAGTTCCGAAGAGCTCATCACTGAGGAATAAAAGTCACAAACAGAATGTCCTTACGAACAGAAGTCAGATAATGTAGGTAGAGGAAACAAGATGCTGCAGGAATCTCAGAAAACCATTCTCTGAAGACAGAGCTTTCAGGCCCAGTGAGAACTACTAAAATCCTCTCTGAAATCTACATAATTATCATTTTCCCGAAACATACTGCTGGACTTCTAATTGTTATTCTTATGAAATTCTATTTAAACAAATGCTTTTTTGTAATTTAATTTTAAGTTCTAAGTAGGATGTGCAGGTTTATTACATAGGTAAACATATGCCATGTTGGTTTGCTGCAGTTATCAATCCGTCACCTAGGTTTTAAGGTCCAGATGCATTAGCTATTTATTCTGATGCTCTCCCTCCCCCTGCCTCCCCAACAGGCCCCAGTGCGTGTTGTTCCCCTCCCTGTGTCCCTGTGTTCTCATCGTTCTGCTCCCACTTATAAGTGAGGACATGTGGTGTTTGGTTTTCTGTTCCTATGTTAGTTTGCTGAGGATAAATGGTTTCCAGCTCCATCCAAGTCTCTGCAAAGGACATGATCTCGTTCCTTTTTATGGCTGCATAGTATTCCATGGTGTGTGTGTACTCTATTTTCTTTATCCAGTCTGGCATTGACGGGCATTTGGGTTGGCTCCATGTCTTTGCTATTGTGAATAGTGTTTCAATAGGGATTCATTATTAAACAAAGTTGAACTACTAAACTGAAGGAAAAGTACAGTGCAAGTCAGACATCCAAGCAATCACAGATTTTTCAGTGACAAAAAGAGCAAGGGACAGGGACACTCACACAACAGAGTCTTGTTTAAAGGAAAGGTACACACAGGTGCACACACACTACTTCCACTAACAACTGCGTAGGTTAAAAAGTTACACACACATATAGATACACACGGATATACACACAAAGATACACAGAGACACATACAGGCACAGATAAACAGACACATACAGGCAGACACACATACCTAGACACAGAGGTAGAGGCACACAGGACAGAGATACACAGAGACACACACACATAGATACTCACACAAATACACATGTACACACAGATATACTAAGACACACACACACACTTTGCCTCCACTTCTTGACCCATTTTGTCTTCTCTCTTTTTGCCTCCAACCAATACAGAGCACCTCTGGCCAGAGTGCTATGCAGTCAGGAGCGGCTGGTGGGTCCCAAGCTGGGAGTGATGTGATGGCTCCTGTGGTCTGAGTTGGAGCCATAGATATTCCAGTAACATCCAGGAATCCTCATTGCGGGAGGAGGTCTCTGGACACCACTTGGATCGTATCTCCTCAGCCACCCCTTAGCCTGGCTTTGCCTTCTGTGTGCCGTTTCAAAAAGGTCCCAAAAAGTGTAAACCTTGCGCTGGAGGGAAGGAAACGAGTTTCTCTGGTCCGGTGCATGGTGTCCTGCTCTGGCATAAATGTGCCGTTAAGGGCAATCCTGTTTACATCATGTTTCTACACATTTGATATGCCTTACCCCGGATTTGAGTTCCTTCTTGGTTCCCTTGCAGGAAAACCTTAATGCCTCCTGTTCTAAGTCAGAGAGTCAGTAAGTCCACAAGTCTGAACCCTATTACACTACTAGGAGAGACAAGCAGGCTGTATTGAGAATGCCCCAGAACATTAGAAATTCTTTTGCAGTCATACACTTATTAATTTCAGATGACTTTTGAAATTAAATGTAACTCTCGGCTGGGCAGTGGCTCACACCTGTAATCCCAGCACTTTGGGAGGCCAAGGTGGGCGGATCACCTGAGGCCAGGAGTTCAAGACCAGTCTGGCCAACATGGTGAAACTCCGTTTCTACTAAAAATCCAAAAAGTAGTCAGGCGTGGTGTTGGGTGCCTGTAATCCCAGCTACTCGGGAGGCTGAGGCAAGAGAAGCACTTGAACCCAGGAGGCGGACGCTGCAGTGAGCTGAGATCCCGCCACTGCACTCCAGCCTGGGCAACAAGAGTGAAACTCTGAAGAAAAAAAAAAAAAAAAAAAAA
>NW_016813480.1:4046643-4061265 GCF_001698545.2 Rhinopithecus bieti
AAAAAAAAAAAAAAAAAAAAAAAACAGAAAAGAAAGAAAGAAATTAAATGTCACTCTCCATAGAAAAGAAATGACCAGACTGACAATACAATACTTAAACAAAAAACTTTCAGGAGGAAACTGCATAATAATCCCCATTAGCGCTAAAGAAAGGACTCCATCCTAGGCAGGGTCGCAGCTCAGCGTGTCCTTCCAGGAGGTGAGGGAAGGCGCAGGGCTCACCATGCACTCGGAATCTAAATCATCGCTTCGAAGTGGCAGAAGTAGGTGCACATGGAAAAATAAAACTCCCCATAAAGGCTCATTAAGGATTCCATAGGGGAATGGGAAATCATAAAATAACCGGCTAAAAAAATAAAAAGGAAGTTTGTATTTGACCGGGACCCCCTGATGTTAAACTTCAATGGGCACAGAAACCATCTGCTTGAGTCGTCCTGAACGCCTCAACTTGAGCGCTACAGTGATTTGTTTTCAGGGGAAAAAAATGTGTATTCTAAATCAAAATGCTGTCTTCATGGGGTCGTTCCGAAAACATTAGGAGGGCAGGGGGCGGGAATGATTCTCCGGAGGAGAAGGGAAAGCCGAGGGCTAGGGGGGCACCATGATGCAGGGACGGCAGCAAGGTTGGCCAGGGCAAGGCAGCTGAGAAAGGATGGCGCTCAGTCTCGGGCGACCCATGTGCATAAAAGCATGAGGCAGGCCGGGAAGAAATAGAACCAGAGCTTTGCCTGCTTCATAACTTTCCCAAGGTAAGTCTTTGAGCTAAAATTTTTTTCCTTCTGAGTATAATAACCCTACAGGGTACTTCCTCCAAAGCGTTAAAAAAAAAAAAAAATGCATCCACATTAAAATGAACAGATAAAGCCCAAGGTGATAAACAACCAGAGATGTTTATCATTTCAAGAGTGGCAAAGAAATTCATCAAGCTGTGGCTTTTCTGGCTTGGTGATTAAGGTAGAGGCAGCATGCTGGTTGGTGGAAAGGGTGTGAGGTTAGCAAGAACCTGAAGTAACAGCACCCCCGCCTAATCGGCAATAGGACCATGGACAGGAGAAATGAGGGTGCACAGACACATGCGGGCTGCGCCAGCTCCTTTGGCAGAGGTGACTATGATGCTGGAGGGGCAGGAAAACCCCCAGTGGCGTTTTAGAGCCTCACTCCCTGCTCCACCCTTCTTTGACACTTTTAATTTGAAGAGAGCAATTGCTCTGGATAACACATCCTATTCGTATGCAGTTTCAATAAAGCAGGTCATGGGATCTCCCTTCCCTAGACATTTTAAAGAGAAAGACAGACAAATATTTGCCTGGAACTCCTAGGAAACCTCTTAAGATCCCTTCCAGCCATATGATGTTATAACTCAAGTATTTAATAATGCTGGGGTGTATAACATCTATGGTTGCTGACAGACTACAGGAAGTGGGAGTCCCACAGGCCTCAAAGCATTTGACTCAGGAAAGTAAACAGGCAGGTGTGTGTGGGGCCGGCCCCCAAGTTCATACTCAGGTCCGTTGTTTTCTGACCCCAAGATGCTCGCTTGCTTGAACCTGAAGTAAGTCACCTGATAGGAAGGAACCCCAGTTTTCCCACCTATAAAGTCAGGATTCCTTCTCTTACCTACTTCAGAAATTATCTTGAGGATTTATTTGAAATCGGCAAAGGAAGAAGATTGATAGCATGCGCTTTTCAGAGCCAGGAGGATTTTGTAATTCCTTCCTGCATCTGCGGAACTGCGAGCTGAGAAGAAACCTGAGAGGTGATCTAAGACAGAGCCCCCACTTTGGGGAGGTGGAGCCCCAGAGCTGCAAAGGACTGGCCTGAAGCCCTGGGGCTATCGGAAGCTCGTTCACTTTGTATATGCAGCCCTGACTTCAGCTGGAAGGGGTGGATAGCCTTTTTGCCTTGTGTTCGCGTGATTGAGGTGAACACATTCTTCAAACACCTCAACACCGTAGAAACACCAGGGGATTCCTGCTACCTGCCGACGGGCAGGCATCTACTCACGATGTGTCGCAATCTGGAGACAGACGGACATGCCCTAGGTTCACTGTGATGTCCAGGTTTTCTGGACGATCCAGCAGGCCCAATCACCTAGATATGGAACCGCCCAAGGGGTTCACCTTGCCCGTTGCCTAGACACAGTCGATTCATCAAGACAGAGGAATTGCAATGAATAATTCACGCAGAGCTGAATGTGAGGCAGACTGGAGCTTTATTGTTCCTCAAATCAGTCTCCCTGAGCATTCCGGGAGCTTTTAAGGAAAACTTGGTGGATGGGGGTAGCCAGTGAACCAGGAACGCTGACTGGTCAGGGAAGAAATCATAGGGAGTCCAGAGCTGTCTTCCTGTGCTCAGTCAGTTCCTGGGTGGTGGGAGCTACAAGATTAGACGAGCCAGTTTATGGATCTGGGTGGGGCTAGCTGATCCGTCAAGTGCAGGGTCTGCAAAATATCTCAAGCACTGACCTTAGGAGCAGTTTAAGAGGGTCAGAATCTTGTAGCCTCCAACTGCATGACTCCTAAGCCATCATTTCACATCTTGCGGTTAATGTCAGTCTAGTCCCCAGGCAAGGAGGAGGTCTGCTTTGGGAAAGGGCTGTTACCATCTTTGTTTAAACGATAAACTAAGCTTCTCTCAAAGTGAGTTCAGCTTACGCCCAGGAATGAACAGGGACGGCCTGGAGGTTAGAAGCAAGATGGACTCGCTTCAGTTCGATCTCTTCCGCTGTCTCAGTCATCATTTTGCAAAGGTGGTCTCAGATATGCACCCTACAGGTCAGGAAATTGGCTATCTTCCTTCACCTTTGGGCTATCCCTGCAGAGTGGACCTTTCTTTCATCCTCAGGCCACCAGTGCAGTACAGCACATCAGGAGCCCTGGCATGCGAGGCTCAGATCACAGAGGAATGGACCGAACTTGGCCTAACTTCAGGAGGCTGTTTGCTACTGACCACGGGTCATTACGGCCCAAACTCAGCTCATGCTCGTGGCAATTCACCTCACAGGGCAGCGCCCCGTCACAACTACAGGGAAGACGACAGCTGTAAATCACTGCTCACCCCTGATCTTAAGCACCTAACCAGGGGCTGTCCCAGCACCTTTGGCAGGGGTGAGACCAGAATGGGATTACAGAGAAAGGCTGTCATGAGCACAGCTGTGTTTCAGCAGGAAAAGCAATGCAGCAGATGCAGAAGCTGAGGGTGAGAGGTTATTATTAGCAAGATCAGGGACCTGTCTGATAGGAGCAGCACCTTGCCTGGATCACAGAGCAGCTTGGCCAACCCCACAGCTGGCCAAAGAAAACCAACCAGCAGGACAGGGCCTCCAAACTGCACAAGATCACAACCACAGAGAAATCCAAATATCCCCGGGTTTTCATCTAGACAGCAACCTTAAGAGGAGCGGCAGAGGTTTGGGGCTGCACGGAAGCTTAAACACCAGGTCCTCATGCCCAGCTACCATCTCTCAACAGGATGGGGCAGCTGGACGCCCAAACTGCTGACCTGTGCGATGGCGTAATCCGAGTTGTTGGTGGCCTGCATGCCTTCATTCCCACTGATTCCCACACCCACATGGGCTGTCTGGATCATCCCGACATCGTTGGCGCCGTCTCCGATGGCGAGGGTGATGGCCTTCACCCGCTTCTTCACCACATCCACTATCTCAGACTTCTGCAGAGGAGACACTCTGTGAGAAAAGAGAGGGAAATCAGAACTATGCACATCTTTCCAGAGGAAACAGCTGTAATCTACATTCCGCTGCATTAAAAGGACAGTCACTGGATGATCTCCAAATTCAATACATACATTTTATGCTCATGTGCAAAGAAGCTTTCAGAAAACAGGAGCCTGTGGCTTTCAAGTATTTGCCAACTTCTCAGATGAAATACACAACAGAAAACTAACTTAAAACACAGCCTATTTGTAATCACTCTGCTCAGTGGGAGGCATCTGCACAAACTCCTCAGGGGTATGTGTGCCCTGCTGAATGATAAAGGCAGTCAGGCTAGTTACAGGGGTCTTTGGAAATGTCTTTCCAATAAATCAGAAAGCCAGCACAGACCTCCTTTTGCTTTATGGTACATCATATACAACCTAGGGCTGGCAAGGGAATTTTCTGTAAAATCTGCTTTTACAGAAGGGAAAGGAAATGGGCAGGGCATGAGAACGTGCAGAAAGAGGGCTGGGGTAAGAGGAAAGAAAAAAAGACTTCTCTACATCCACCTCAGAAAAGGAAGCTGTGTTTGAAGGTCAGCCAAGGCAGAGGATTTAGGATGGGAGTCAGGGAGTGGAAGTCTCCCCTTGCTGAGCCGTGCAGAAGCACAGCCCTCAAGGGGGCGAGATCAGCCCCTGCACAGGAGCGGTTCTTTCCACAAGGAATCCAAGATGGCGGCCAAGCTTTCCCAAGTCCTCAAGTTGTCTGGGAAGAGGAGCCAGTATAAATCTGTGGGGTCTAAAGCAGAGGGGTATTCATGATAGTGAAGTGCTTCTTCAGAGTGTAGACCAGAAAACACAGCAACATGAAGCAAAGACTAGCATCTCAGGACTGAGTGACTCTACATTCTGAATTGGTAAGCTGATGCTTGATTTGGGGAATTTACAGGTGAGCTCTTGGATCACTTAAACAGCCCCACAGTCCCCCGCCGCCACACACACAGAATAAACACAAAGTAAAAGATTTTTCTGGATGTCCCAGAGGTCTGCTGGCCATGCCCACATTGGACTTCATGCATCAGCTAGAATGGACACTCAAAGATTTGCCCAGTAAGAACTTCAACTGCTCCTAGATAGTCCCTATCCACAAAGATACCTGTTCCAAATAGAAAACTGAAGTGCTACCTGACATCTCATTCTACCAACTTGAGAAAGAAATGCATTTGGCGAGACAGCAAACTGAATGTAGAACCAAAAAGCCTTTGCTCAGTGACAAAGATAGAAGTTAGAAAGTTGGAAAAACGTGATGAAAGGACTTTAGGAGCTGGGTTACACAACCTGATATCCCTTTTAGCATTTTCACAAGGGTTTGCAATGGCAGCAGTTCGATGCCTCCTGGAGTAGGTGTGACCACTGGAAATTATCATTACTTTTTTGTTGTTACTGAGCATACTTAAGAGTACTAACTCTGTCATTTGGGGCTAAACAGGAAAAGTCTAACTTCTCTTACAAATATTTGGAAGGCTGAAATATAAAAATAGCTATCACATCCTTCCGCCCAAAGCTCTGTTGCTGCTTGCTAAATATTCTCAGGTTCTTCAACCATTATTTAATAGGCATGCTTCAGAACTTAAAAAATAGCCTCCACGTATAATCTTTTAGGCAACAGAGAGCAGGATAGAACAGAATCACCATCTCCCTGGTAGCAGATGCCAGATTCACTTTAATGTGACCTAAAAGAAAGTTACTTGAGCTTTACCACTGATTATCAATGAAGCCTCTGGTCAACTCCACATAAGCAATTTTAACATGAAGGGATATTAAGCTGTATGTATTCCCTCCTAGTTTGTGCAACTGCTACTTAAAGCCAAGGGCTGATCTTTTTGGCAGAGGCAGTCCACAACTGTAACTGGCTACACAAAAGTGACTTCCCATTTTGTTTTTGAACTCCACAGAACCACAGATCAAATATGGTTGGAGAAAACAACCTGGAAGCCATGGTTAAAGGCCTGAGTATGACCTTTTCCTGTGCACCACACATTAACCATTTAAGCAGGGAGAGGAGGTCCATGAGGCCCTGCTTTCCATGAGTGGGACTGGGAAAATGAGAACCAGCCACCTCATAGAATGGTTGTGATGTATTCATGTTAAACCACTGTGTTGACTAGCAAGTATAAAACAATTGCATCTCTTACTCCACCTAGCATAGGATTATGTGAAACATCTTAACTGTTGGAAAAACAACACAAGACTGGACACTTCGGAGAACTGCATGCCATCAGACTTGTGGTTCCCAACTGGGTGTGCAGGGGCCCTGGGGATGCTGCAGCAGAAATTTTTTAATTTTTGAGGGAAATACAGCAATGTTTCTCAGGTAACAGTGAAAAGTACTAGCTGGAAGTAGCTCACAGTTTCAACAATGAATCACACTGCATCCCTTTTCATGATATGTCTTTGTGAAGCTGAGCTCTCATGGTGGTGATGATAAAAAGCAAATGCCTTGTGAAAATCGATGTGGAATAGAAAATGAGCAAGGCAGCAACTATGCTTAGCCTACAGTTCAGGAAGTTGTGCAGTGCTCAACAGTCACATAACCACATGCCATTGTCAACAGTAATGATTATGTAACAATGGAGGAAATAAGGATTTTTTCTTTCAATGTATGTCTTTCAATGACATTATTGATTCAAATGTCTGCTAAGTTGTAGGGTCATAAATACTTCTTAAATTTTGACTTTACCTACTTAATAATTAGAAACAAGTTTTCCTTTTGGTCTAAGGGCTGTGCAAAGGAATTTCTGAGACACTGAGGACATAGTGTATCCCGAGTCTGGAGTCCCATGATTATCTTAATCACTCTTTAACTAAAATCGTTCACTCACTGAGGTGGAACCTCACTAAGGAGGCCATCACTTAATCTACAACTCTTCTTGTGCATCCATGAAAGTATCACAAGAGAGCGTAAAACAGGAACTTAAATAGGAATCGGGAGGCCCGAGGCTGCGACTCCTCCTTGAGTCTGTATGTCACTCAAGCAATCAAGAAAGCTGGCTGCTTCTTAAGCAAATTCGAGGTGGTCTGGAGAGAAAGGAAGCCCATGGGCGGAAGGCTTGGTCACTTCACACTGCAGGGGTCGGAAAATCTCGGGAGTGGAACAGGAAAGGACCTCAACGCACCCGGGTTTTCTTTGAGGTTAAAGTCGTTGGTTTTCTATTAGGGAGGTTAGCGATAGGCCAACCAATGGGAAATGAGGAGCAAGTCAAATAGACTCACTGGGCTTGCCACTCTGGGATTTGGATCTCAAGTCAGTCAAGTCAGGATTCCAATGGCTTCAAGTACAATCTATGAACATCCAAACAGCTGCCTTTCCCAAAAAGCAAAAATTAGGGGAAAACCCAACCAGGGTATATAAAGTAAGTCATACGGCAGGGTTTTAGGAGCATGAAATTCTCATCAAGGATTTATTACGCCCTCAGCTGTAATGCCTTGAGAAAACATAATTCTAGCAGACACTAGGGGTTCAAAACAGATGTCCAACAGCCAGTGTCTACAGAACTGAAGAGGCACCACCCCGCTTTAGCCATATGCAGTATTTTAGTATACCAAGTTGCCAGGAAGCACAAGCCGGCTCTTTCTTAATGTTAACTTGTGACCTGGATTCACATGCCACACTTAATAAGTATTCCCAACATATAATAATTCAACCTATAAAATAAAAACTCCAGACCACAGCTGAGCCAACCTAGGTGCTTGGGGGCACTTCTTTAATCCTATTTTGGTGTATTATGAATAGAAATATAAACCAAAAGCATTCAGTTGACTGGAGTATTCTATCTGCTTTTTTGGATAATATAATAGATTCTAAAATGAAAATAAGGTTTTCTTTTGAGACTTACAAAAATCAGTTCCTGGAGTATCTCATTTTATGGGATACACGTCCCTGAAATTTAAAAACTAGCTCTCTAAAGTTATTTCAAATATAACACTTAAGTGAAACCTTGAGTAACTGCTTTTATAGAACTAATGATCACACATTAATTTATCTGATATACGTAAATCCTGCTCTCAGAGTTTCTACTTCTGATCTTGCAATATCATCTGAGCAAACCTAATGTTGCAGGAAGTCAGGGACCCCAGAAGGACTGGCTGGAGCCATGACAGAGGAACATAAATTGTGAAGATTTCATTTTAATATGGACATTTATCACTTTCCAAATAATACCTTCATAATTTCTTATGCCCTTCTTTATCTTAATCTCTCAATCCTGTTATCTTCATAAGCTGAGGATGTGCATCACCTCAGGATCACTGTGATGATTGTGTTAACTGTACAAACTGATTGTAAAACATGTGTGTTTGAACAATATGAAATCAGTGCACCCTGAAAAAGAACAGAGTAACAGCAAGGGAACACGGGAAGACAACCGTAAGGTCTGACTGCCTGCAGGGTCGGGGAAAAAAAAGCCATATTTTTCTTCTGGCAGAGAGTCTATAAATGGATGTGTAAGTAGGAGAGATATCATTCTTTTCCTAGCAAGGAATATTAATATTAAGTCCCTAGGAAAAGAATTGCATTCCTGGGGGGAGGTCTATAAACGGCCACTCTGGGAGTATTAAGGACTGAGATACACCCTGGTCTCCTGCAGTACCCTCAGGCTTACTAGGGTGAGGGAAAACCCTGCCCTGGTAAATTTTAAGTCAGACCAGTTCTCTGCTCTTGAACTCTGTTTTCTGTTGTTTAAGATGTTTATCAAGACAATACGTGTACCACTGAACATAGGCCCTTATCAGTAATTCTGCTTTTGCCCTTTGCCTTGTGATCTTTGTTCTCCTTTTTGCCCTTTGCAGCCTGTGATCTTTGTGACCACTCCCTGTTCGTACACCCTCTCCCACTTTTGAAATCCTTAATAAAAACTTGCTGGTTTTGCAGCTCAGGTGGGCATCACGGTCCTATTATTGATATGTGATGTCATCCCTGAGGCCCAGCTGTAAAATTCCTCTCTTTCTACTCTTTCTCTTTATTTCTTGGACCAGCTGACACTTATGGAAAGTAGAAAGAACCTACTTTGAAATATTGGGGTGGGGTTCCCCGATAAGCTAGGCAGATTTTTTACCTCCTCTGATCTTGCCTGCCCAGTTGTCAAAGCGGGGCTGGATCTCGATTGCAGATTTGTATACTGAGCTCACTCGAGCCAGAGAAGTTACAAGGAACTCCACCCAGGAACCCCCAAGAGACCCAAAACACTTATTAATTAACCAGACTCACAAAATTCTTTCACTATCTGGATTTGAAAACCTCTTTATTACATACAGCAGTCCTTATGACTAAAAGGAAGTTTGGAAACCACTGTCCTAGATCAATGAGTTTCCAATTTTAAGTGAGCATCAGAATCACCCAGAGGGATTGTCAAGGTACAGCCTCTGATCGGAAAGTCTGGGCTGGGCCTGTGAATGTGCATTTCTAACAAGCTCCTGACTGCTGCCGCTGCTGCTTGTCTCTGGACCACACTCGAGTCACCAGCACTGGCCTAGACAATACCACAAGTTCTTTCTACTACAAATGTTTTCTAGCTAAGCCTGAATTTCCATAGCATAAGATACATACAACGTTACCATACTGACAGTTAACAATTACAAGAAACACTGAATCTTATCCCCTTTCTTAAAGTTTTGCATATGTAGGTTTTTCTTCTTCACTTTTAAACAGAAACCCAGAAAGTATACATTTTGTTTGGTATTTCATTAGAAATATTCTTTTAATCTGAGTGTCTCAAATAAGAAGGTGGTAGGGGCAGAAACTAACTGAAATACAACATACAATACTTCATAAGTTGTTTTTTGTAGTGACACAGAAACCAACTTATCAATACAAAGCCTAAAATACATAATACTTAACTATAAAATAAAGTGCTCCAATATATCAGAAGATTTCATTTGGAAAAGTGTTCATTTTCCTGTTGAAAATACTATCCTATGAAAAGGATTTTCTTATTAAAATAGTTAAATAAAATATAACGTCTTCTTTTCACAACAGTCAAAACTTCAGTACCTTTAAAAATCTCATAGCTTAAGTAGATAGATATACAAACACTCGATATTTGAGTCTAAAACCAGTTAAATTAATTAACCAATCCTATTTATTAAATGCCTCCATGGCTGACCACATCCCTTCTGACCACTGTGTTCTTTCTTCAGGTGCATTTAGTACATTTGTGCAGGATGCAACCCAGGGTGTCCAGGTCTTCTGGACAGTCGTTCCCTGTTGGAACATCTGTGCTCTCACCCAAACTGTGCGGCTCCCTCAAAACTTAATCTCATGTACCAGATTTTGGTGTATTTCATTGTAGCCCTAAATTCTAAAAGTAGATCATTTGGGCAGCTTGGAATGGCCACTGGAGCACAGTGGCAGATGTAGAATTTGGGGCTGGGAGGGCAGTAGTGGGAAAGGATAGTGGTAGGAATGGGGGTACATTCAGGCAAGCCCAATACGTACCTGTGGGTTAGCTTATTTAGAGGCACAAAGAAAGAAAATTGCAACTCGATCACTCAATAGTTCTAAGGGAGATGGAAGTGCTCCCTCACTATAAAAACTTACGCATGGTGGGGAGCTGTAACTAAGGAAGCTGCAAGAGAGTGTGCCTTAGAGACACGCAACAACAAAGGAAAGGTGAGAGCAGGTCAGTTTTTATTCCAAAGAATGCAGTGTTTGACCAAGAGGCGGCCTCGCAAGGGTTGGGTCTAAGGTGGGACATATTTTGAAAAGCAAGGTGAGTGCTGACAGCAGAAAGACTAATCCATGAGCAAAGGGGTTTCAGAGTGACTACGTGCACCTCACTGGTAAATGAACCACGTGTGCAGACTTTCAGGAATGAGTGTTTCTAGCTTTGGTTGCTTTTGCAGCAAAAAATGCTAGAAATCTTACGCCAGTATTTCCTCTAAAGATGAAGGTGTTATGGAGCCCCTCCCACGGAAGCATTTCTCAGAATCCTTACACGTTTCAAAACCACATCTGAACATAAAAGACGGGATTTCCTACAAAATGCCACGTGACTTGAGTTACCATTCTTTCCTAACACCATCAGCTGCACTATGAAAGAGCAGACAGGTGACATAGAAGTTTTAAGAATTGGCTTTTTAAAAAAATTATTTAATCCGTACATTTCTTTCCACAAACTATTCAATGCAATTGGTTATATCCATCCTGGGGGAGGTTTTTCTCTCTAACCTTCACAAGGACAGAGATGACATCTTTCATTTCTTTTCTATCCTTCCCTTTCCTCACCCTTCTGCAAATGTCTAATTTAAGATTTGTACAGCAGACATTCAATAAATGGTGACTAACTACCAAAATCATGATTTCAAGACTAGTTACATCTCCACCCATAATTAAGTGTAATAGAAAAAAAATACACCTCTATTTAAACAAAACTATCTTAACTTCCGTATAAACAACAGACCTAGGAACATGCTATTAGTGTGCAGTTCTGAAAGCCTACTCGCAGATGGAGAGAATGAAAGGAATACATAAATGACCGGCCACCTCTGTGAGATCTCAATGCTTCATTCATGGAAAGCAGATAAAAACACCCCACTTGCCCTGTGATTCAAGAGAAAAGATATCGTTTGCAAACTTCCTGACCAACATGCTAGTGGTCTTGATTCTATTTTCTCCAAATACTCTTAAAAACATTCTAGGCCTTCTGGGAAAGCTCTTTTATTATTTTGAGACAGAGTCTCACTCCATCGCCCAGGCTGGAGTGCAATGGGCACGATCTCGGCTCACTGCAACCTCCACCTCCCAGGTTCAAGCAATTCTCTTGCCTCAGCCTCCCAAGTAGCTGGGACTACAGGCATGCACCACCACCCTAGCTAATTTTTTTCTTTTGTATTTTTAGTGGGAGATGGGGTTTTGCCATGGTGGGCCTGCCTTTGAACTCCTGACCTCAGGTGATTCGCCCGCCTCAGCCTCCCAAAGTGCTGAGATTATAGGCGTGAGCCACGGCACCCAGCCTTGTGACAGCCTTTTTTTTTTTTTTTTTTTTGAGACGGAGTCTCGTCTGTCGCCCAGGCTGGAGTGCAGTGGCCGGATCTCAGCTCACTGCAAGCTCCGCCTCCCGGGTTTACGCCATTCTCCTGCCTCAGCCTCCCGAGTAGCTGGGACTACAGGCGCCCGCCACCTCGCCTGGCTAGTTTTTTTGCATTTTGAGTAGAGACGGGGTTTCACCGTGTTAGCCAGGATGGTCTCGATCTCCTGACCTCGTGATCCGCCCGTCTCGGCCTCCCAAAGTGCTGGGATTACAGGCTTGAGCCACCACGCCCGGCCCTTGTGACAGCTTTTAATGATACATGGCTGACAACAAAAGCACTTTCAGGGCTTAACAGATACCAGCTTGCCAAACGTTTACAAGTGGTCTTGGGGATGTTGTGTGATGCAAATCATTTCAACAAATTATTTATATTTAAGTACCTTATCATATGTGTGTGTATGTATACTGTACTAACATATTTTACACACATATACTTTTTTTTGAGACAGGATCTCCTTACGTTGCCCATGCTGGTCTTGAACTCCTGGTCTCAAGCGATGCTCCTGCCTCAGCCTCCCAAGTAGCTGAGGCCACAGGTGTGCGTCACTTTGCCCAGCTTAGCTCAACCACCTGTTTGTTCTTTGTGCAATGATTTAAGCCTAGAATCAGATTCCATCGCAATAGAATACCTGTGTAATATCTCTGCACTACAAATGACTATTTAACACAGTGCCCAGTAGGATAAGGATTCTTGCTGATTGACTAGTATGACAAACGTATATCTCATTATTGGTGATAAAACATGCATGACCTAATAATGAACCCTGATGCTATCCAGCCACCCTTGAGAAACACAGGTCAACACGCTCCAGGATTTGTGGAGCAAGTAATCTAAGAGCCCAGATGTACTGACGGCATTATTTTGGTATGGCTGAAACATGCATGTTTTGATAACATCCACCATCTTTTGGCAATACCAGCCATAGGTCCTTTCGTTTTGGTGACATGGCAATTGAACGGGTGCTAAGGTCACAACACCAGGAGTCTGTGCAAAGGAGAGGGTAGAGGCAGGCAGCTGTGCAAGCATCTTGCTTTTTATCTTAGTCCTGCAATTCCATGGTAATTTTAGGAATTTAACACATATATTTGAGCATGTATAAATTGTGGAAAGCTTGAAGTTTCCACAGCATTGCGTAAGTACAAAAATTATTTAACAGGGTGTATCATTTTTCAAAAATACTAAGGTTAAATGTTTCCATATTCCAAAAGAGATTCTTTATAACTCAACTTTCAAAAACAGAATTTGAGCTCTTCTTCACACTCCACAAATGGAGAGCTTTTAGAAAATATTTATGTTAATATGCTACTGCAAAAACACATTAACATTTACTAATAATTTCCTTGTACAAAGGGTTCGTTTTACTCATTTTCAATATTTAATAATGATAAGAAGTTCAATTTTAATTATTTCAGTGTTATATACACCTCCCAACGTATGCACACAAAATACGAAGAATTTTAAGATTAGCTATTCTATTTACCTGAAGATACCTTTATATGGCGTCTAAATTCTGATTTCAGGCTCTAATAATGTCCTTGAAAACCAAAAATTTTTAAAGGGAAGAAGCCGTAACAATTGATTGAGACATGCGGCTGCTTTCTCTATACATTTTACTGATCTTAATTACTACATGACGACTTGTGACTGCTTCAACATCCTATGAGCATCGTCTTCTTTGAAACAGGAGTTACAGATCAGCCATCCTACAGTTGTTAGTGGTGAGGGCAACTTGATATTCTTTATTAACTGAACAAAACCCTTAAAACTCGATCCTGCATTCAAGCCGTAAATGCTGCCTCTGCAGCTGAGACTTGCAGAGGGGCTCTCAGAAAAACAGGAGGACACCCTGTCTGCTCAAGATCGGTTTACTCCACAACTGAGAAAGGGCTCACTTTGAAATAAGGATACTTTGCTTGGGGGTTCAGAATTTACGCATCGGTACTTGCGTCTGTGACAATTTTATCGCATGTCCAAAAAAACAGAACAATTAAAGTGGCATTCTGACAGGAGTCTAGCTTCTGAAAACCTGACATCTCTACTAAATGATGTGGAATGTATTAAGATCTGGGCAAGTGCATTTTATGTAAAAGTTGAATGTGTTGTATGTTGTGAATTATATAGTTTTATAGTCACTGAAATCAACTGGTTATAGTCTGTCTCTTCCTGTACTAGACTGAAAAGAATGGAGCAGTCTAGGAAGGCTGGGATTTAAATAAAAGATATTAGATCCTTCTGTTCCCAGGCTGAAACAGGGATTAGAATAACACATTTAAATACCTTAATGTTTTAGCACAAAAGCATGAATTTGATACTCTGCTTCCTTGAGATGCTTTATTAACGCCCCCAAGACCCTCTCAGGAGTGTCTGGCTTCCTTGAAGTTAACATACATGTATTGTTCCCCACTGCACATTTTACTAGTACTTCAAAACAGTGTGCCTGACCTCTGCTGTGGGGAAGGTGGGAATAGGAATCAGAACTGAGAGGAAAGCTGAGAGTGTTTGAGTTTTGACATTTCAGAGCAAACTTGTGACTCCCGCAGGACCAGGCATCATGAGCTCATGCATGGCTGAAAATTAATGACAACGGAGATGCTTAATATATTGGATGGTTTTAATTAGGCCTGCCCTTCACCCATCACCTGTGCACAGAACAAAAGGTCATCTGATTACCAGTCCCATATCTACACCAAACTAACTTCCTGCGCTCTGGAAATAATGGGCAGGCTATCCAGTTCTGACCTTCACCTCAGTCCTAATCCAAGCAATTAAGAGACCCCAGAGCTACAGGGACAGGGACAGCAACGGCCAACACCATGTGTGCTTCACACTCAGGGGGTAGTTTGCAGATTAATATCTCTCTCTCCCTCTTTCCCCACCCCCCAC
>NW_016813480.1:4063837-4111355 GCF_001698545.2 Rhinopithecus bieti
CCCCCCGCCTTCCTTCTTTCTCTCTCTTTCTTAATTTGGAAGTAGAATTTCTTGGGTGGGAAAGGAGGTAAGTTACACAAACGTCTTTCTTCCAAGTAGCATACACACCTTCTAAAACCTGAACTGTTTAACAAGCCACTTATTCTAGATCTCAATAGCGGGAAATAATAATGCTTTTCTTTTTTGTGATCATATGTGTAAAACTGTTTTAAAAAAACAGGAGTGGCATTCTACCGTTCCAAAAATGGAACATGAAAATGACTTCTGGTGATTCTATATGTCTGATAAGGTCCTGGGGAATGACAGAAAAAAGATGGACAGACAGATTTCAGATAGATGTGGTGGTGCTGGCAGGTGGATGAATGTAAGTACAATGGTCAACCACATGGGGGCCTGCATATAGAGAGGACATGAGCCCCAAAACATTGTGTATCGTAGAAGAAACACATTTTTATAGCTAATTGTAATAGCAGTTGACATACGCTAGTGTAAAGGTTATTTTGCAACTTGCTTTCCTAATTGATTAATACCATCATAGTAACACTTCCTTGGACAAAGTCTGATCTGAAATGTGGTTGGCTATGTGCTTCCGTCTCCATAATTAGGCTGCAAGCTACTTGGTGTTAGGGACTTGTTTTACTCATCTTTAGGCCTCTTAGCACCATACACAATAGGTAACAAACAAGTATCTGTTGAACTGCCCATGTTTTTGCAATGGTTTTTTGGACTTAAAACACAGCTTATTTTTCTTTCTCTTCCTCAATTGTTTCCATTTCATGTTCAAGGACACACTTATATGAAATGAGTAATGATCATCTTGCAGTTTTTGATCAAAAGAGGTGAAAGGTTAAAGCTATGAGTTTATTACATCCCCTGTTCAGAGAAGCCAAATCTCAACGTTTGACTCCACCTGGTAGCTATTCAGTACGTTTCAGAGTAAATTAACATGAGGACAGCCATGTTTATCAGGTTACCTCATTTTGTAAGTTAACAGCGGCAACCTGTTATGCCATTGTGGTGGCTTCATGGGTGGGGTCAATACTGCGGACACCTGCCTCACTCACCTGGGCTGGAAGCTGCAGCATGGGGCCAGCAGGACCCTGTGCCTTCAGAGCAGAGCTAGTCACTGAGCTCAGAAAGGAGATAAAGGCCAGAGTGAGCCAGACACACAATTGCCTGGATTGGGTGAGTACCAAAGGGGGAGTTGAGAATGAAGAAAGTTCCAGCCACAAAGCTTGAGACACGAGGGGTTGGGGTCAGAAATACATATAACAGGGGTTTCAGCTGACTAAGAAAAAGCTTTCACTTCTCATGCTGTAAAGGTCTTGAAATATCATGCCTGTGCCTTACAATTACACTCACTTCTCAGCTGAATATGGGAGTCATCAACTCAACTGTGACTGAACATGATAGAGAGAGTGGTTAAGGCAGTGGAGTAGCAAGCAGCCTGGCAGAGGCTCTTCTGCGTGCACGCACACACACAACACACAGAGTATACCGTTACATTGAACTGGCGCATGGATAGAATTTAAAGTAGTGACAACTTTGGTGTTGTAATCTTTTCCCCAAACCATGTAACAAAATGACCTGCCATCCACTTAGATCAGAGTGACCCAGCTTCCAGAGCACAGTGGCAAGTGCAAGCCAGGTCTTGGGGCCGTGATAGAAAGGTAAGGAGAGCATGCGCGTGTCCACTGCAACCACAAGGAGGGATGCTGCTTCTTTTTCTCCTATGGCCACCCTCCCACAGTGGCACAAGGTCCAGACCAGATTCTGTGACCAATGGTCCGAGGTGATAAAAACCAACATGTGTGGAAAAGCCTTTATGATCCTGTGGGCTACTTGGAAAATTCCACCCTCCTCCGACCACCCCATCCCCTGGAGAGTAGGTGTACTGTCTCCCGTAGAGATTTCAGTGTACGCTGTGAGGAAGGAGAAAGGAACTCAGGCAACAGCAATGTGTGAACAAATGAACAAGGAGGAAGGGTGGGGAATGAATGCACTGAGCGAACAGGATTCAGGGGATGGGCTGTACAGGGGCTCCTGCCTCTTCTTAACCAGACGGACCCCCTCCCTGGTCCTCTTTTTCCTCCTCTGTGAAGAGGCCAACGAGGAGGATTTCTAATGCTCCTTAAGCCAAAGCCTATGCTTTTAAGTTGAAAACAAAAATATGGGATTCAGTAATAATAATGATGGGGCAGCAGCAAGTGCTGATTTGGCACATATTATCTGATTATCAGTAACTGGGCTAAGTGCTTTCCATGCATTGGCTGATTTAATCCTAAGCACAACTCTGCACAGTTGGTGCTGTTATTCTCTCCATTTTACAGGTGAGAAAACCCAGCTCAGAAAGACTGACACAGTGTGCCCAAGGTCACAACCTAACAAGTGGCCAGGACAAGACCTAAACACAAGCAAGTGTCTTCTTGCTCCAGGCTCCACACCCTCGCCCTCTCTGTTACATTCTTTCATTTCTTCAAAACACACATTTGGAAGCTTTCACATAGTTCTGCTGAGCAAGTGGGCTGTGGGTGGGAGACAGAACACAGGTACCACAGTCTCCACTCCCAACACTGTAAGAATCCAGCAGAGGACCTGTGACCACTTCACTCCAGCCTGGATGACGGAGCAAGACCCTGTCTCAAAAAAAAGAATCCAACAGTTACCTAATCCTGCAATTCACAGTTTTCTGCTTATAATATGGGGATACCGCCATTGCCATCTGCTTCGCAAGATAACCGTGAAAACCAAATAAATGATAAAGATGGATGAAAGGTGAAAAAAACCTATCATGGCTGCTACCTGGAGTAGGTGCTGCTGCTGCATGCTATCCTGGAGCACCATCCCCCCGCCTCTGTGAGGACACCATCCAGGCTGAGAGCTAGTCCTGGCTGGGAGTGCCCTTCCGCTCTCAGCTTCTGGCTTTAAGTCCTCTCAAGGTCTTCAGGATGGAGGGAAAGAGAAACAAGAAGAAAGTCTTGGCTGATGTGTCCCTGTTTGAATTTATCTCCCTTCCCTTCAAGTCCACTGTCTTCATGTCGAACTCTATATGGGGTTTCTTTTTTCTTTCTTTTAAGATGGAGTCTCACACTGTCGCCTGTGCTGGAGTGCAGTGGTGCAATCTCGGCTGTCTGCAACCTACACCTCCTGGGTTCTAGTGATTCTCCTACCTCCACCTCCCGAGTAGCTGGGATTACAGGCGCCCACCACCACAGCCAGCTAATGTTTTGTACTTTTAGTAGAGATGGGGTTTCACCATGTTGGCCAGGCTGGTCTCAAACTCCTGACCTCATGACTTGCCCACCTCAGCCTCCCAAAGTGCTGGGATTACAGGCATGAGCCATTGCGCCCGGCCTGGAGTTTCTTTGTATATCAACCTATTATATCATATTACATATTCACACTAAAATGATCATTCACTGAATATGAATAACAGAGATAAGATTGTAAGTTCCTACAGGGAAAAGATTATGTGTTCGTTGTTTAATTGCCCCTACATCCAACAGAAAGCTTTGCACACAGCGGTTCCTGCCAGTTTTGCCTATGTGAATCAGATTGCAGCAATAATGGGAACAGTTTTGATAAGCAGTCTGAGGGCCACAGGACACAGGTGGGTTTGGAGATGGAATGAACGAGCAATGAAGAAGGAACTCTGGCAGGGTCAGGACGTCTCCCTTTCCATAGCTTTGTCCCTGGGTGAAGCTGGGAGCTACAGTGGAGAGGGCCTGCCTCTGGAGGTGGAATTGTGATAGTGCCATCGTTTGTCTTGATTGATTAGAACTGTACATTTAGCTCAACCTGACCTGATACCCTAAAACAATATCAGCTGTTCACAAGAATTACAAATGTACGATCATGTGCAACTGTCACAAACATTGCCTCCTCAAGCAATGTCAAACACAGCAAAGTGATTCTTTTCCATTCATGTGCTGGAAATAGTTTTTCTTCTTACTCGTATCTCCAACAACAAAAACCCCAAAAAGCAAACCAGCAAATAATCCAATCAAGGTGCAATTAGTATAAATGGAAGTCTAGAAACAGTTTTTCACTAAGAAAATTGAGAGAAATTGACATAAAATAAATTTTGAAAAAGCCTAACTATGTAAAATAACACCAGACAATTAACAAGTGAAAACAGAACCATGCACTCCAACAGATGACCATTTTCTTAGCCTAAAATCCTATTTTATTCTCTACCATAATAATCTGTCTTTTGCTATATTAAAAAACAGAAGTACTTTATTTCTGAAATGATTCTTAAATATTATAAAATTAAAATTGGATTTTTTGCTTTATATTTGACTAGAACAATTTTTTTAAATGAGCTAACACCGCTCTGTTTTTTGACATCAGATAATTCTCCAAGATTCCCTTAGTTACATGGGGCTGTATTTGCGCTATAAACTTCTATCTGGAGTTCTTCTAAATTGAAGGTATTAATTTCCAGTCAAAAGGAAATTTCACATTATGACAAAGGAGGAGTTCTTGACTGCTTTCCAAGAAGCTATTGAGCTCAATCAGTAAAACTGCAAAAAAAAAAAAAAAAAAAAAAAAATCACATACATCTTTTTTTTCCATTTAAAATGTTTAAAAGGTGGAGTTTTCCTAAAATGCAAACAGAAAGTCATTCCTTCCTATAACAACAAGTGCAGAGTCTGGGGAGCCGGCATAGTGGTATGCCTGTTCCGTTCAGGGCCAGGGCCAGTTCGTTCTTTGTCAGTTTTCTTTGTACATTTTAGGATTCTTTATCAGCATGTAATGAAGTTCAGGTCATTAGCAGAACAAAGAAAAATATATTAACCCAGCTATGCAGATGGCAACAAACTCGTCAACCCCCATAAATGCACCAGGCAATTAAGGGAGACGTGCAGAGACAGCCTATGGCCTCCAAGGCGTTACGCTGTGACAAGGCAGGGCTATCCATCTTGACTGAGCAAACGGTATCTGCAGTGCCTAATGGCTCATTGACTAAGTCACACAGACACCATGCTAAGTGCAAGGGGTGCAATTTCTTTGAAAGTCCTTGAGTGAATGAAGGAGAGGAAAAATATACATGGATGTTGGCTTAATACACTTTAACAGGAATTAGGAAATACCCATTTTCGATTTCTTCCAGATGCCATGTTAGTGACAGACAGACTTTTCCTTAGCTCTGGGGGCTGCGTTTTGACGCAAGCGGTGTTTGTCTTTTGGGTGCACCCCAAGCACTCAGGATACTGAGACCCTTCCACAGTCAGGGAGCGACACACGGCTCTCATGTGGCTGCCGGTTCCAAAGACAAAACATCTCTAAGAAACAAGCTGGGAAAGGACATCACTGAGCTAAGCAGCCATCCCTCCAGGTTGAGGATAATTTTCCCTCTGGTGATCTCCCTGCAACACCAGCAGCGTGTTTGCTCCTTTCCCAGCATAGCCCTGGTGGTGTTCATGTCAATAGCCGGCATGGAGCTGGCACTCAGAGAGTATTTGTGGACTGACCTACCGCACTAGAATGAGATGCTCAAATTTGCAGCTATGCATTGCTGTACTCTGTAGAAAGGCAGACAGAGGACTGTATGCAGCAAAGGGAGAGGAAACCAATAACCACACAGGCCAGAGCGTCAGGCCAGAGCGTCTGGCCAGCATTCACATGAGTCAGCACTGAGCTGGGGGCTGGAAACAAGCTAGAAATGGCTTTATCAAATGATTGTGGGCGGAGCCACAGGGCAGCTGCGGGACCACACCCTGTTAAGTGTTCGCACTCGGTTTGTGAGCTCCCACTTCCCGGATTTCCCTGCCAATTTTGCTCATACACTGTTCTTGGATGCGCTGCTGGCCGCCCCGCTACCCTTTCTTTGATCAGCGGCGCCCCATGCCCACTCCTCGTCTGCCCTGTCTGTTCCTTCTCTTGGCACAAGAGCTCAAGGGCCCAGCTTACTGAAGGAGACCAAGGGAGGGCACAAAGACCCCACAGCAACCAGCGCTGGTGGTGGCCCCCAGTACTCCAGACTTCAAGAGGGGAGACGTGACCTATTTATAAATCACCCCAGTAAAAACTGCTATCGCACACAGCTCCAAGACACACTACAGGATGGTGAGGAAAGGGAAGGAGGACAGTTAGAAAAATCAGAGGAGCCTTGCCATGAGCTAGTTCTGAGACCATGGATAGAGATGCTGAACCAAAACTAGCCAAAAAGAATCTGAGGTGGAGGAAACACTTTGAACAGAGTTTGCCAACAACAAAGTGGACTAATATTACATAACGCTGATGTGTGGGCAAACAAGCACTGGCCAGGAGTGGGAGGCTGCGTTGAGCTATGCTTGCGCTGCTGCTGCACTCCAGCCTGGGCAACATAGTGAGACCCTGTTTCTAACAACAAAACAAAACAAAAGAACACGCAGTCAGCATATGTCCATTCTCCCAGAACAATACATTTTACATCTACTGTACTCTCAAGGACCTGCTGATGAGCAATGAGCTAATGACTGTGCCTATGACCTTGTCTACTTATTCATTAAGATACATTCCCCTCCCCTCCCCTCTCCTCCACTCCCTTCCCCTCCCCTCCCCTCTCCTCTCCTTTCCTTTCCGAGTCTCACTCTGTCGCCCAGGCTGGAGTACAGGAGTGTGATCTTGGCTCACTGCAACCTCTACCTCCCGAGTTCAAGCAATTCTCCTGCCTCAGTCCCCTAAGTAGCTAGGACTACAGGGGCACACCATCACTCCTGGCTAATTTTTTTCTTCATAATAGAGATGGGGTTTCACCATGTTGGCCAGGCTGGTCTCAAACTCCTGACCCCAAGTGATCCACCTGCCTCAGCCTCCCAAAGTGTTGGGATTACAGGTGTGAGCCACTGTGCCTGGCCTCTTAGGATAAATTTCTTAGCATAAATAGCCAAGCTGCCTATTCAGAAGTTATGCACATGTTAAATTTGTATTCAGGTTGCCTTTATGTAGGATTGCAACAATATACATGCCCACTGGTACTCTCTTGCCTTCGACCCCCAAAGTGCTGGGATTATAGAAAGTGCTGGGATTATAGGCATGAGCCTGAGCCACTGCGCCTGGCCCTCACTACCTATTGTTGAATGAAGAAAGCAAGTTACAACCGTACATGTACAGTACCATCCAATTTTAGACACATACTAGATGTATACATACATATATATGCAGTGATAAAACTTCAGGAGAAAATGATTTAGAAAGTGTTTATCTCTGATTTTGGGTGTATTATTCCTTCATTTTTTTTCTTTCTGCTTAGATTATTAACATAGATTACTTTTGTAAAGAAAAAGCTAATAATTTATTAAAAGCAGTGTAAATACAATGCAGGCCAGGCATTATAATCCCAGCACTTTGGGAGGCCAAACTCCTGGACTTAGCTGGGAGGACTGCTTGAGCCCAAAAGTTCAAGACCAGCCTGAGCAACATAGCGACACCTTGTCTCTACAGAAAATTTTAAAATTAGCCAGTCATGGCAATCACGCCTGTAGACCCAGCTACTCAGGAGGCTGGGGCAGGAAGGTCGCTTGAATCCAGGAGTTAGAGGCTGTAGTGAGCCATGACTGTGCCATAGCACTCCAGCTCGGGTGACAGAGTGAAACCCTGTCTCTTAGAAAAGGAAAAAAAAGATTATAAAATAAAATAAAATAAATAAATAATAAATACACTTCAAGGTTTCAGTCAATTTTAAAGCTTTACAATCCTTGCCTAAAATGTAGCCATTTCAGTGATGCTACATTACAGGATATTTCCATCATAACTTTCCAAGTACAAGGTATTTGAAGAAGTCCTAGAAAACAAGATGTGGCCATTTCTTTGCACTGAGCCTTTACCCGTCTGGTAGGCACTGTAGCCGAGCTGCTTATTGCAGTCTGGGGCCCTCAGGGCATCTGTTGACGAGGTTGAATTCAAAGTAAGCCAAGGTATGGGAGGTTGACTTAGTTACTTTCAAATAACCACAGAGAATCTCCTTGTAGGAGAATCAGGAAACCCACCAAATAAATCACATTTGCACAGTAAGCTAAATTTTATCAAGAAAATGGAGCCTTTGTCCACCAAAGACAGCAGTACTAGCTGGGAGCCCATGGGCACCTTTGTGGTTGAGGCTCGCAAGCTCTCTGTGAGTGCTCTGATACACTGTGACGCTGAAGACCTCCAAGACTCCAGTTCACTCTTAGACCCTGGACAGAGAACACCACAATCTCGGGCTTTAAACATGGCTATGTTGTCACCAGGAATACTTTAGTGAACTACACATGTAATTCCAAAAAGATTTCTATTTTTTTCCCCAAGCAATTCTTTCAAAATAGAAGTTTTATATACATAGAGCAGAAGAGGATTTTCTTCGTAAGCTTTTGATGCCTTTGTGCTGGTACAAACTCAATGCCAAAACCACACATGTGCGGTGCTTAACGACAGGGCCCCCAGGCTCCCCACACTTCCTCCCTATTACTCGAACACACTCGTTTCTGGAATCCCATCACGTGGTGGGGAGAAGGGCCCTGTGCAACTGAAAGTATCTACGGTGTTCCCAAAGCTGGACTGAAACCACTGGCCTTCCGAATGGGAGCCGGGCAGAGCAACACGGAAGCGGTGGGAGTCAGAGTCGTGGGGAGGGCTGTGGGGAGGGAGGCTGCTTCAGTGTGGGGGTGGGCACAGGGGATGGCCCGAAACTAGAGACAGATGAGAGTAACCAGGGAAGAGGGAGCCCTAGCACAGAGAAACTGCCCACAGTTAGGGCCCGTGTTCCTGGCTTGGATAACTCTACACACAGGTGTGTACTATTTTATTTGGTCTCCTGACAAGTCTAGCAACTACTCCGGAAAGCGGCCCTCTGAGAAATGCAGCCTGCTCTGCCTGGGTCAGGAGCCACTGTCTGGACACTGGCCTGTCTTCCACACTAACTGGACCAGTGACCCTTCAGGGAGGACTTTACCAAGTTCTCCTTACTGTGGCTTTAGAGGGACACAAGTAAGTAAATAAATATGGAGACAATCAGATAATTTCTAAAGATGAACTTGGTTGTTTCATACACAAACAGGAGCTCACATACATGCAAATACTACTTCTTCATGTTTTTGGTTTGTTTTATTTTTTAGAGATGTGGACTTGCTGTGTTGCCCAGGCTGGACGCAAACTTCTGGGCTGAAGCAATCCCCATCTCAGCCTCCTAAGAAGCCAGGACTAGTGGTGTGTGCCACCACGCCTGGCCAAATAATTATTTTAAAAACAAACTTAGATGTCAACAATTAGCAACTGAAGAGACAGTATGATGGTTATCATCAGTCATTCATTCTACTCTGTAATGACCAGAATGTCCCACTCTAACTTCCTTTCCAGTTTTAAAGAAAACCGGAAGGAACATGAGTTGGCTGCTGCCTGTCTACACTGCAGCCTTAGTCTGCTCCTAAGGCAAAGCCGCCCACTTCACGCTTTCTTAAATCCTCCCATCCCCCTTGCCCCAGGAACAGCCTAAGCTCCGGAGCTGCTCACTCAAGGGGCTTCCTGACCGCCCCCACCTAGCACAGCCTCCCGCTCTGACATCGATGTGACAATGCCTGCATCAGAACTGCCTGCTGCCTACACCCCCTCTGAACCCACATTCCCACTGCTCTGCTTTTCTCCAGACAAAATCTGCGCTGCAAACTCCCTCGCATCTGGACTCCCCTCAGCTAACTTCAGCTCCATCCTGAAGACCACCTCCAATGTCGCCTCCTTCCTGGCGGGGTCCTCTGATGCTTCTCCCATCTCCATGAGGCCCTCCTTCCCCTCTGCCAGTTTCACTTCCCCCTCCTCCACTCTGTTCCCATCAGAATACTCAGCCCATGCCCAGAAATCACCATTTCCAGGCCTGTCTTCCTGGAGGGACTCATTCCTGCAAGGCAAAAATCTGTTCTCTTCAGCATATGCAGTGCCTCCCAAATGCCTGGCCCACCCACGGCCAATAGTTAGAAACGTGTCAACTTTTATTTCACGGAAGACAGAAAAACAACCTAAGCATCCACAATTTCATGTTAGTCAAAACTGTTCTGCTATCTGCTATCTCAATTGGCATTATCACTTCATTGCCCTCTCACTACAAGCCATGGTGAAGACACACATTTCACCTTTCAAACTTCATAGAAATGTCCACTGATTTTAATCTCCACATACTGTTACTGAAATGCCTATGTGTGTATACATGGTGGTGATAGGGGGGCACTCTTTACAAATGCTAAAAACACTAAAATAAAAAGGAGAAAAAACATTTTGAAAACGCTATAACCCAAACCAGAATAACTGCTAATACAAACAGGCCTCTTCCCAAATGTAAGCGGGTCACAAGTAATGGCTCACCTCAAAGTGGCCGCAGCAACACTGTTTACTCTCCATTTAGGGTTTAAAAGCATTTTAGTTGATGAACAGGCCCTGAAGCAGAAACGTCTAAACCCATGCTAATGTCCAGCAGAGCAGTAACTTCTTTTGATTAATTTACCAGTACTGAAAGCACAAGAAAGAGATCAAACCGCGCTCTGCACTAAACAATTAAACAGGCAACCGCGCCTCCAGCACGGTGCGCGCCAGGATGAAAGCTAGATGGGGTCGGATGAAAAAGCAGCAAATATCTTACATTGATTAATGCTTATAAATTTTTTCCCTGAAATGTCATAACATTTCATTCAATGCTCGAACCAAAGAGTTTATGTAACATTTAAAACAAAACAAAAAAAAAGAGTTCCAAAAGCTTAAGAAAATTCAGATGTGTCCTGAGGAGAAAAATCAGGTCATTCCAAACAGTTCTAAAGAACATTCAAAACACTTTGGCAGAACTCTGACCAATTTGCTGAAATATCTTCAACACGAAACAGCATGGGGGATAAATCCTATCACCTCCTTTCATCAAAAAATAATTTTTCTACTATGAGTGAAATTGTTCTTAAGTTAAACTAGCCCATTCACAGCGTCCAATACCATCTATATATACTGTTTTGGAAACCCAGAGCTTAAACAAATATGAGATACACATTTATCTCTACTTAGTAATTTTTTTCTCAAATTGGAATTTAAACCATACTGTGATTCCTAAATCAGAATGAACTACAAATGTTAGCAGTTAACCCTTCTAGATTTTCTGAATGATGGGCTGAATGAATTTTTTAAAACCCAATAAATGTCTTTGTAATAAAACAAAACTTATATACTTGTGGAAAACTATCTGAACAAAGCCAACTAAAAATGTCGGCTTATTGGAAAGTCAAACTTGGCGCATTTTACATCCCTGAAGAACATTTCTTGGTAATTCAATGTTATTTTAGTCCATGCGTGGGCATGGCTTTGGGCTAGTCACTGCAACTCTGTCCTAATCTGTAAAATGGAGCTGATCCATACTTTGGGGGATTTTAAAGATTAAATGAAATCGTATCTATAAAGCACACATCCTGAAACTCTTCCCTAAACAAACCCCTCCCCATGCACTCTATCCCCAGGCGACGCTAAACCCCTTGCAGAGCTTTTGGTCTACTTAGCGCACCTCCACGTGCCTAGCTCCTCCTCCATGACTGAGCTTACCTCCTCCACTGCAGCACATACTGTTGTGCAAGAGTTATCAGGTATGCGGAAGACATAAAACAAACATGAATAAAAGGACCTTCAGGATACCCTTTGTTACATCTGCCAAACAATGCGAATTGAAGCCCTTTATATTTTCAAACTCTTATGTGGAAAGACCGCAAAAATTTGGAAACACAACACTGAAAACTAACTTCTCTACTAACCTTCCCACAATACTGTCCTCCTTAGGAAGATGTGAGCCCAAGGAGCACAGACGGATGAGGCCTGTTTGCCTGCTCAAGCGTTGTGGCTCTCACAGGCACTAATCCTCTGTTACTACTATTGAATAAATAAATGAATTGTAGCTGAGGTAGACCTAAGTTTCTACTGATGCCTACTTCCAGTTTTCTTATATGTATACAGGAAAACAAAAATTTGCTATTTGAGATCTTTCCAAAGACAGTGATACCCTCCCTTAGAAAATAATGTAAAAACCCTTAGATGAGGTCAGGAAACACGAGGAAAAGGAGCTCTCGTTTTACAGAGGAAGCAGAGGCTCACAGGACAGAATGACCATAGGCTCTGTCTTTCCCCACAACGGAGCAAAACATATCCTATCTAAGAAGCTTTGATCATGCGGGTATTTTGAAAGCGTGGGCCAAAAAGCTGGAGATAATCTACCACAATGTTTAACATATGAAATTAAGAATGACCTATGAATTATTCCACACTGATTTTGACTCTGGTTATAAAAATTGACTTTCACTCTGACCTGTTTATACGGTTCAGTCTTCAACGCACTTTTCTCTAAACACTTCAGCTAGAATCAACAGATTTTTAGCTCTTGAGGCAAGGCATTGTTGTTGCTGTTGGACCATGGATAATGTCTGTCCAGGGAAGAGAAGGTGCTGGTCCAGTTTCCTTTCTGTGTGGGATCACCAGCTTTCCCACAACTGAGCAGAAAATGTAATAGACTCAACCTGGGTTAACTGTTTTCTAACTATAACGCAATTTCACAAATATTTGAACCTCTCTACTATACAGAGTGACCTCAAATATTTACCTACAAAAACACCATTACATACATAGAAAGGACTACAGAAGTCATTTCACGTTCAAATTCAAATTCTTTAATCAGCTTCATTCTGCAGAACTTTATTTGCCTACGTGCTAGACTCACTGTTCTCATTTCCCAAGTTAAATATCCAATTAGATGCGCAGCCCTTGCCATCCATCTATCCTGCTTTAAGTTCATGTCTATGTGCAAATTCCTACAGACATCCCGAGAGCCATGAACAAAACTTCCTTCTTTTCACAACAGTTTTGGGGGTTTGGGAGGTTTTTGGTGGTGGGGGGGTCTTGAGTTGGCGTTATCATCAGTTTATTGAGAACATCATTGAGAATGCCAATTTCGGCTGGAGAAACAACTCGTATGAATGAATTGCCTTTACCTGAATTTTAAAGACTTTTCTGAAAAGTATTATTTGCAACAGGGTATATCTCTTGGGTATTAGAGAACATTTTTACGAAGACTCACTGTAGATGAACGAGAATTTAGCCCCGACAGGCATCTGGAGTGTGGTGAAAACAATACAAACCATCAACATGATAGGATGTAATCAGCCTCCTGCCTAGCGTGCCGTCACATTCAGGGTGATGTATCCTGACACTGTTTCTCTTTTACTAAAATACCCTTTTGGCACCACAAAATACTGCATTCCTAAGAAACTGAACTAGAGGATGACTCAAAAAACTCAGGTGGTTTTTGTTTGCTTGCTTAAAAGTAAACTTAAAGAATAAGCAATCAAAGTTCTATTGGCATTAGAAACCAATACTGGCTGTTATTTCATTCATACGATTATCATCTCATTCCTTAAATACCACTCTCTTTTTGTATCAGTTATATCTTGGCTGAATTCATATTTACTCTACTTACAAACACTCCAGCCCATCCCCAGGCATCAGGAAAATTCCATGTTTGATCACAGAGCGGATACATAGTCCAGAGCCTAGATAGATGTAGACCAAGCAAATGAAACATTCCAAGAGTCCTCATGAGATAATACTGAAAACGATGCCAAATCAAATGTCCATGTCCAGTCTTTGGAACCAAAACAGGACATAAATAAAGATAAGTTCATTGTAAGTTGACTTTATAGTCTAGGCTGGCTCCTGTCACTGAGTACGCCACTTCCCATTGACATCAACTGCTCGCGGCATAACACATGGGGCTTGCCATGTCAGCTTCAGGAAAACAAGTAGCAAGCTGAGTCCTATGCCATGAGCACCCCAGCCACATCCTCCAAATTCCTAAGCCGAGTCAGAAAAGCCGGGCCCTACGCGGTGGCTCATGCCTGTAATCCCAGAACTTTGGGAGGCCGAGGCGGGGGGTCATGAGGTCAGGAGTTTGAGACTACCCTGGTCAACGTGGCGAAACCCCGTCTCTACTAAAAAGACCAAAAAATTAGCTGGGCGTGGTGGCAGGTGCCTGTAGTCCCAGCTACTCGGGAGGCTGAGGCAGGAGAATCGCTTGAACCTGGGAGGCAGAGATTGCAGTGAGCCAAGATCACGCCACTGCACTCCAGCCTGGGCGACAGAGCAAGAGACACCAACAAAGAAGGAAAGAAAAGGAAAAGGAAAAGGAAAAGGAAAGGAAAAAGGAAAAAGGAAAGGAAAGGAAAGGAAAGGAAGAAAGAAAGGAAAGAAAGAAAGAAAGGAGGAAAGAAGGAAAGAAAGAAAGAGAAAGAGAGAAAGAGAAAGAGAGAAAGAGAATGAGAGAAAGAAAAAAAGAAAGGAAGGAAGGGAGGGAGGGAAAGAAAGGAAGGAAGGAAAGAAGGAAAGAAAGAAAAAGAAAGAAAAAAAGAAAAGAAAAGAGAAAAAAGAAAAGAAAGAAAAGAAAAGGAAAAAGAAAAACTGGGCCTCTGCTCTAGTGCTCCCCTACATACTCCCCAAGTCATGTCACGCAACTGTAAAAACACTCTCGGAAAATGTATTTAAGGTCCTTTCTTCTGAAAACATAACCTGTTTCTAATTAGCAACGATAAGAAACTCCAGGATTTCTCTCTAGATGAATGCATTTTAATTTCACAACATGCCTTGTAGCGAGTTTTTTATTACAAGCACTGTCTGAGGCAGGTTCCTATCACCCCAGTGGCTACTGAGAATTCCAACCAATATCTCATAATAAGGACATAGCTGGGCTAGGATCAGTAACACCATCTTGTTGCTCCCAATCTAATTATCAGCCTACTATTACTTCCTAATTATTTTTATCACTGATGTAACTGAAATGATGTCATTTTGAAAATACAGAACAATCTGTATAAAAATTAAGTTCTCTCCTCCCCCCATTTTAGTGCTTTTGAAAGGACTAAGGGAAGTACAGTCTAAACGAAACGCGCAAACACATGCATAGCTTCCCGCTTCTCAGTACCATCTCTGACCCACAGACTTGCATTTGTGGGCGGCTGAGCCACTGGCTCACAGAAAGGGGCGCACATACACACGGTGGGTAGTGAGTGAGCCAGATGCCGTGTGCAGGCATGAGAGCTGATTTTAATAGCTGTGAAGCAGCTGCCAAGGAAGAAAAGATATGCTGCATACAGTTTCAGGATTAAGTAAAATCCACCGCATTCAAATGGGTTTATAAACAGAAAAATGAAAAAGAATAGGACAATTGCTGAAGAAAATTCACACTGAATTTCAGTGTCTTCCCTCCTGCAAGATCAAGGCACATACTGGAAGATGTGAGTTTGTAAAAATTACTAAACCAGACCCACAATATAAGATAATGACTTTAAACATTTATACTGTTCCAAATGACAGTACGTACTTCTTTCGTAAGTAGTAGATGTAGTCATAGGATTAACTGACATCCTATAACATTTTGGAGCTTTTCTTATAATCTGATATACTCTTTCCCAGGGCAGTCCACCAATGAATAAATCAATGGCTAACGGAGAGTATGCATGTTCCTCACAGCCTTCACCTCATTCATCAATACAGGTTTTCATAACTAATTAGTGTTCTTGCTAAGGTTAAGAAAAACCCAGCAACAGGTGAAGTGGATGAAACTGATCAACTTGTTGAAAGCTCTAGAACAAATCACTGTGGTACTCTTTCAGTGGTGCGGCTGGACACCTCAGGACACATTTGTCTAAAATTCCTTCAGGCGCTTCCTGTCCCACACATGCCAGAACCTGATGCTACATCTACCGTTACAAATGAAAAATGTGGCTGGCAAATCCACTTGCAAAAGTGCAGCTCTGCTCCTACACTTTTGTGACCACTCACAAAGGGAACGATTCTCATGATTTCCATGCTTTCCCTTGAGTGGACCGTCCACCACTCTGCTAGAATTCTGCTGGAATTCTCCATGCTAACATCTCCCCTTGTATTAGTTTCCTGGGGCTTCTGTAACAGAGCACCATAAACTGGGTGACTTCCACACCAGAAATTGATTGTCACAGCTCTGAAAGCTGGAGGTGTCGATCAAGGTGCTAGCACAGTTGACTCCTTCTGAGGGCTGAGAAGAAGAATCTGCTGCAGACATCTCTCAGCCTCTGGTGGTTGCTGCCACCTTCAGCATTTCATGGCATTCCTTGGCAGAAGCTCCACCCAACCTCTGCCTTCATCTTCACATGACGTTCTTCCTGTGTGCCTGTGTCCAAATTTCTCCTCTTCATAAGGACACACCAGTCCTTATAAAGGTATATTAAGATGAGGTCCACCCTAATGACCTCATCTCAATACATCTGAAATGACCCTAGTTTTAAACAAGCTCACATTCTGAGGTACTAGCAGGTTAGGACTTTGACATGAGAATTTTGGGTGGACACAGTACAACTTATAACACCCATATACCTTTCACCTCTTCAATAAATCCCCTCCCTTCCAAACTGGAAGCTGGCTCCCCCAGAAATGGCTGTGCTATAAGAGTACCTCCGCCAAACCTGTCTGTTCTCTACCTCTTCCCACATCCCATATGCTCCAGACTCGAAGGGATGACCAACTTCTCTTCCACTGCCCAAGGTCATTTCCCAAACACTGCTTCCTCCATCTTTTCTAGAATCTCTGGTCATGAGTTCCCAGCCCATATTCTTCAGAGCAACTGATCCAAAAGATTCACCACCCCCCTCCCCAAAAAAAAGAGAGAGAGAGAGAGAGAGAAAAGTGGAGCAGGGTTGGAGGGAAATTAAGTCAAATATGTTTAGGAATGACTGAATACCATTTATCTCCCTTCTGAAAATTAAATATAAACAATGACAATAACTGAGACACTTTAATGATGAGGGGGAGGAAGTAGAAAACATTTTGAGAAGCACACAGCCTCAGTTTCTAGTTAGCCCCTAACTTGTAGTGAAACTTATTTATGATGAAACACACGTGTACCCCTAATTTCTTGTCTGTTTCAGACACTTGGTCTTTGCCTACATTAACAATTTACTTTATATATATACACATCATCTCCTATGCCTCATATGCACATTGAAGGCATTTGACTTTTACAAATACAGTCATGTGCCCCATAATGATGTTTTTGCATATACGACAGTGGCCCTATCAGATTATAATGCCATATTTTTACTGTGCCTTTTCTATGTTTAGGATGTGTTTAGGTCACAAATACTCACCACTGTGCTGCAATCACCTACAGTATTCAGAACACTAATGTGGCATCGGTTTGTAGCCGAGGTGCAACAGGCTATTCCACACAGCCCAGGGGTGTAGCAGGCTATCTCATCTAGGTTCGTGTGTGTACACTCTATGATGTTCACACAATGATAAAATTGCCTGACGATGAATATCTCAGAATGTATCTCCATCATTAAGTAACGCATGACTGTACCTCTAAGGAAGGTTGCTGGAAATTTCAACAACGAACATTTACGCCTCCTGAAACTCTACAACGAAGATGTGAAAGGAAGGAGTGGCACCTGTCCTTAGGCATTATAGACTCAGGCTCAGGTATCTCAAGAGCCTTGTAAAGCTCATGCATCTAAAATGGGCAGATACTGCCCCAGAACCCAATTCTCACATTTCTGGGTCCAGCACCTTTCCCCCAAATTCTGTGATGTTGAGCCCTTGTTTTGTGAAGGTTGCATTTTAGTTGAAGAGCAATAATTCAACTTTCCTAAGTTTTCAATTGAGATCTAAAATTTTGGCCAGATACGGTGGCTCATGCCTGTAAACTCAGCACCTTGGGAGGCTGAGGTGGGAGGACTGCTTCAGCCCAGGAGTTACAGATCAGCCTGGACAACATAGTGAGACCCCATCTCTAAAAAAAAAAAAAAAAAATTAAAAATTATCTGGGTATGGTGGTGCACACCTGTATACCTAGCTATTCAGGAGGCTGAGGTGGGAGGGTTACTTCAGCCCAGGGAGGCCGGGGTTGCAGTGAGCCATAATCATGCCACTGCACTCCAGCCTGGGCAGCAGAGCAAGACCCTGTCTAAAAACAAACAACTAAAATTTTGCTTGAGTGTATGTTTCAGCTATTTAAGGGACACTTCTGGTCTGGATACTGTGCTCATTAACAGCTAATTACTATCCAGGGAGATCATCAGTCCCGATGTCTTCAGAAATGAGGCAACAATCTGACTTCCAACATGGCTTCCTTAGAATGCAGGACTTACATCCAGTGCTCATCAAAATGTCCATGATTTTTGAGAATTGGTGATGATTTTTTAATTAATTTTTTCAAACAAAATTTTCCAATAAAACTAAATTTGAGAACTCATACGCTTTCTGAAAATCCTTATTTTCTTATATAGCTCTTAAAACAATATGTGTTTTAAACATTTCGTTACTCACACAGCTTTATCTATAATACCGTAGCCATATTTAAGAAAGTTGAATAAGCAGAGTCTTATGTAAAGATGTCCGTTTAAATGATTGGCTTCCGTTGGCTCAACAAAGTGTCTGAGGTTCTCATATTTTTCAGCCTTTTGGGATAACATGCTCTACAATATAATTATATGAAATTTCCTATCACTCACCAACACTTCAAATTAGCTGACACACTAACCCGGTCAGACCTTAACAGTCATTTACATGCCAAGAACTCCTACAGCTGAACATCCTTTCAGCTCCAACCAATTTAAGCAACTCAACCAATATGGAATTCATTATCTTCCATGCCAAATCTGCGTTTCCACCTATAATCCCTCTGGTGGGTAGGGACAATGGCCATGTGCTCCATAAAGCCATGAAGCTACACAGAATCAGCTTCAACTTCTCCTTCCTCCCTGTTGGATCTTCACTGTGTTGATTTCTCCCTCCTAAATTTCACTTCAGCCCACTATTTCCACTTACCCTGCTACATTGTCTCAGTTTGGACATTCATCATTCCTATTGTCATAGAGTCCCACACTCCTTATTGTTATGTTGCTTTTTGCCAATGACTGACTTACCATCTCTTTATCTCTTCAACAGTGAAATTATGGAAATGAAAAATAAACACTGCTGTTCATCCTTCTGCAAAAATAATCACCTCTTTCTCTCTCTCTGTTGAGGATGAGCAATGTAGGTGGCCGCTAAAGGTCAGCCCACTGTGGTGGACTGTAGTCCAATGTATACATCCAAATATTGCTTGCCTTTGGCATTTTAGTGCACATTTCTTCTGTTCACTTAGGTTCTGCATTTTACATTATTTTTTCCCAGCTGCATTAATGTGCATTTTCCAAGCTGTATCTCATTTTGTTATTTCCTGCCTATATTTTTAATCTCCTGAAGGCATAATTATAATATTTCTGTCCTTCCAGATTTTTGATATCTCCCCTGATTCAGGATCATCTGCCAACTTCATTAACATGAAGTTTAAGTTTATTCCTCTTTAAAATAGGATACATCACACTAATCCTCATAACATAAAGCTACAAGTGGTTACCCTGCCATTTATTTATTTATTTTTTTACTGTCTTTCTACTGTTTTCCATCTGTGTGGCTCTTCTCCAAGATGAGTTGAATTTATTTTGCAATAGAACAGGCTAAAAAATTTCTGCTAAAAAAAATAAAAAGAGAAAACCTCCCTCTACGCTATATTAAGACTGCTCTCTTCTGTCGGTTGAGTTAGTTATACATAAGCAAGTTAAAAATCCATAGGTTTCTTTCTTTAAAACTTTCTGCTCCACACTTTCTATTCCAGTATAGTTTGATGATAGAGAACAGAATTTCTCATTCAAAGAAGGGCATGAGGTGAACAAGCTCCATTTAGGATACGTGAGACACACTCAAAGTCCCTGATGAGCAGACAGCAGCTCCTCCTGGAACCTCCCTAAAAGCATCGCCAAGATGCTCTGGGCCCTGCGTTCAGCAAGTGCCATGGAAGGCTGGCACTCCAGCATTTGGGCTCTAGATGAGGTCGGTTTGTGCAGACACCTGAGAGAAACACCAGAAGGTTTTCTTCCCCTGCTCAAATCCCAGGATGTGACTCTCCTGCTCCAGAAGTTCAAGAGAAATGGAAGAGCTTTTACTCAATTTCACTGTCAATATATCTTTCAGTCGTGCCTCCCACCCACACTCATCAACAAGATAGGATAAGTTGACTTATGGTAAGTTCAATTACCATCTCAATAATGTACACTATTTTTAGACCCTGAAACTTTTATGTTTTCATGTTTCTTTTAAAAAATAAATCAACATATCCTGTGCCAAACAGCTGTAACAGATGCAGACTTACCTTGCCACCTCATTAGAAGAAACAAACAACTATAAATCTTGTATTACATCCAAAGAGTTGTCAGCCTGAAACAAAAGCTGGCAAGGATCCAAGTGGCATGTGCCCTTGATTCCAGCCATTTTGCCAGCAGTTCTTACATATGTAAATTGAGAAACTGTGAGCAGAAGCAAGCCAGCTGAAAACAGAAGTATTTAGGGTACACAGACACATTGGTGGGGCCCTCCAGGCCCAGGCCCCTTCCCACCCTTCACCACAAATCCCTCTCTGCTTCCTGTGTTCCCTGCTCGCTATGCACCTCCTTCCAATCACAGCATATTTTTATCATTTACCACTGGCTGGGTTCACATGCCCAGCCATGGTGGTAGACCTCAGAATGAGAAGACAGGATGTAACAAAATTCCACACCCCTGCAACCTTCTTAAAGATTAAACTACAGCAACTACCAGAAGTGTGTGTGTGTGTGTGTGGGGGTGTGTGTGGGGGGGGGGGGGGGGGGGGTGGGGTGGGGGTGGTGGGGTGGGGGGAGGGGAGCACAAAAAGAAAAAGCGAGACATGGAGTCTAAGCAACGAACAAGAGGGAGTGCCATACCTGTGTTCCAAATTTGGGCCATCAGTATTATGTGTACATTTATGCTACCTGTGGAGAAGTCCCTGGGGACAGTGTGGGTTAAATCCCAGTCGCCAACGTTACTGCTGCAGCATCTTGCACTCTAAAAGAATTTCTCACTGACAAGGAAGTGATGTCAGAGAGATTAAACCATGCCAGTGTGCCTAATGATGTACACAGTCTCAGACCCACGAATAGAGCATCATATTCTACACTAAATTGGCATGCTGAGGTCTCTGGAGACATGGGGAAAGTGATTAGTGCTGCTGGGAGTGATGGCTCACGCCTGTAATCCAGCACTTTGGGAAGGCTGAAGGGGGGCAGATCATGAGTCAGTGAGGATGAGACTATCCTTGGCTAACAGGTGGGTGAAAACCCGTCTCGTACCCAAATACGATACAAAAAAATTAGCCGGGCGTGGGTGCAGGTGCCTGGTAGTCCCAGCTACTCGGGAGGGCTGAGGCAATGTAACATGGCATGGAACCCAGGGGCAGAGCCTTGGCAGTGAGCGAGATCAGGAGCCCACTGCACGCCAGCCTGGGCGACAGAGCGAGCTGCCATCGTCAAAGAATAAATAAAGGTAAAATAAATAGGATAAAAAGTTAAAAATGAGGAGTTAGCGCAGGGCCGTGAGTGCATTTGCCTGTGGGCCAGCTACTCGCGAGGCTGAGGAGGAGGATTGCTTGAGTCCTGGAGGTCAAGGCTCCAGGAGCCATGATTTGTGCCGACTGCACATCCCGCCTTGGGTGACAGGAGGGACCCTGTCTCACACCACACCCACAGAAAGAAAGCATATTTAAAAAACGAACCTGTTTTGGTTCTTAATAAGTGGTGGCTCTACCTGTGAACTCAACTGGGATCAAGTAAACCAACCAGTTAAACTCTTTCCTTGGTCAGGACCAGAAAGGGTTCTCTCAACTTGAATTTTGACAGATCACCAAGAGAATTCACTGGATCGTCAGGTGGCTATAGTAAAAAGTAAATAAAATAACACAAACATAAGGTGCAAACACCTGAGTGCGAGTTTTGTCTCCAACTGAGCTATTACTTTTCCTTCCTGAGACCTATTCCTCATATTTAAAGTGGAGAAACAGAGCTGCCTTCTTCCCTTGCAGTTACGACGCCGATGGGACAACACACAGAAAAAACTGGCCTAGAATTCCGTCTTTCACTTCTGCTCCTGTTCGCTCTTAAAATTCTCTTCTGCCACAACCCTCCACTAAAATCCCTCCTAACAACCAATCCAGCAAGCACTGTGGGTCTAAATATATACAATCATGCATCAACACGAGTATATCTCTGAGATAGACAGCTGACTTCAACACACACCACCCTCCTACACTGAAGAACTCTCCGGACTTCAGTCTTTTCCCGCTATCGATAGTTACCCTCATTTTCTTTGCTGGTGGTTTGTACTCTGCAACGCCGTTATACTCCCTGGGGTACCGTCCCGGGCATAATTTCACATAGGAAACCCCCTCGGCACACTCCCATGATCAATTAGAACCTACCCTGTTGAAATCATCTAGACCAGGGACTCAAAAAACATTGCCCTGGGTCAAATCAGGCCCACTGTCCATTTTCTGTAAAATAACGAAGTTTATTGGAACATCAGCACGTCATTCATTCATTCATTCTGTGCCGTCCATTGCAGCTTCTGTGCAGCAACAACAGAATTCAGATGCGAGAGACCACAAAACCTAAAATATGCTTACTAAACGATCCTTACAGGAAAGGTACACTGACCTTCCACATTCAGACCTTGTGTCCAAAGTCCACACTTGTATTCATGTCTCCAAAGAATCCTGCCAACCTCTACAGCCTCACAGCCCCTCTGAACGTCGACAGTCAACAAGTTTACAAATATCATTTCAACCTCTGTCTCGTTGAAGGTTATACTGATTCTCTAACCCAGGAACACAGGTTTCATCGCAGCAGTGCCTTCTGTGAGACTACATTTGGACAAAGTAGTTCAATCCTCCTCCTACTTTCTAAATTTTTCCTTATCTTAACCCACTGCCTCTCCGCCATTTTCCTCGAGCTGCCATCTTTCACCCATTGGAATGAGTCATTGCATCTGGTAACAAGGGATGCAATCTGAGAACTGTCATTGTTCAAAATCACAGAATGCACTTAGCACAAACCAGATGGTATAACCTCTACACACCTAGGCTATTATGCCGTATAGCTATTGCTCCTAGACTACAAATGTGTACGACATACCTACTGTACTGAATACAGTAGCAACTGGTAACACAATGATAACATTGTGTATCTACAACACATGTCAACATAGAAAACCATGGTAAAAATATGATAACAAGATAAACAGAGTCCCGTATAGAGCAACTTACCAACCATAATCCGAGCTTGCAAGATTAGACGTTGCTCTGGATGAGTCAGCGAATGGTGAGTGAATTTGAAGGCCTAGGACATTACTGTACCTACCGTAGACTTCATAAATACTATACACTTAGGCTACCCTCGATTTATAAAAAATGAAGTATTTGCACTACGACATTACAACAGCTGTGATGTCACCGAGTGAACGGAATTTGCCAGCTCCATTATAATCGTATGGGACCACTATGGTAGATGTGGTCTGTTATTGACCAAAATGTAATCATATGGTGCACGACTACACAACAAGCCTCCTGTTTCACTTATCCTCCTGACTTACCTTCCTCTCATTCATCCTCCTCCTGCTGTCAGTTGTTGTTGTTGTTGTTTTTCTAACATAAGAACCTCCAACCCTTGCTGGTGTGGAGGTTCACGCCTATAATCCCAGCACTTTGGGAGGATCACTTGAGCCCATGAGTTCAAGACCAGTCTGGGCAACATGGTGAGACCCTGTCTCTACAAAAAGTTTAAGAAATTAGCCAGGCATGGTGATGCTCACCTGTGCTCCCAGCTAATTGGGAGGCTGAAGTGGGACAATCACATGAGCCCAGGAGGTCAAGGCTGCAGTGAGCTATGATCATACCACTGCACTCCAGCCTAGGTAACAAAGCAGGACCCTGTCTCAAAACAAAAAGAAAAAACTTGCAACCCTATTTCTCCTTCAGTGTCCTCAAAGATATGACCCCTAACTCTTCAGCTACATCTCAAATCATTTCTTCCTTGCCATCCAATACTCTAGCCAGCCAGCAACCTGCAATATGATTTCCAAAACAGAAGACCAGTATCTACCTTCAAGACAGGGGAACGGAACCATATTAAATAAATTACATTTTAGGTACTGTGCTACAGCCCAAGTCAACCACCTTTTCTGGAGTCTCACCTGACCATCAGATAGAACTGATCGCTTGTTCCTTTCTGCCACCATTGTGCCTTGATCTCATCTCTATTAGAAACCTTATCACGGCTGGGCGCTGTGGCTCACACCTGAAATCCCAGCACTTTGGGAGGCCGAGGCAGGTGGATCACTCGAGGTCAGAAGTTCAAGACCAGCCTGACCAGCATGGTGAAACCCCGTCTCTACTAAAAATACAAAAATTAGCCGGGTGTGGTGATGCGTGCCTGTAATCTCAGCTACTTAGGAGGCTGAGGCAGGAGAATCGCTTGAATCTAGGGGGCAAGGGTTGCAGTGAGCTGAGATCACACCACTGCACTCTAGGCTGGGCAACAAGAGCAAAACTCCATGTGAAAAAAGAAAAAAAAAGAAAAAAGAAACCTTATCACAACGTGTCATGATTTTTTTTTGTTACATTCCAGGCCCTCTACTAGGCTGTAGCTCCCTAAAGGCAAGGGTTTCTTTAAGCAACCTTCAAGCTCTAGTACTTGCCCACTGGGTAGCACACAGCAGGCACTCAATAAATGCTTGCTAAGACACTAAATGCATTGTAAACGATAAAGTACTACATCAGCTGAAAAGAGATAAACCTACGCTACCTATTGTTCTATGTTCAGTTCACTACTCACTTCCCATCCTCGAGACAGAAACTGAAGATGGGAAAAGTAAGGATGTGATCAAGTCCTTGCAAATGGTCTTTGCAAGTGCTGTCTCAGCAGTGGCCTAGCTCCTACTCCCAGCTGGACACAGGGCCTTTCCCAGTAGCACTGACCAGTACAGGAACGGGGATGGAATGGGAGAAGGTAATTAGGAGGGAGGGTGATGCTTTATTTACACAGCAATTAACAATGCATACTGAAGTTTATTCAGTCAAATAGGCATTTGTTGAATGCAGACCATATGCTAGGCACTATGTGGTGTGCATAACAAGCTTTTCATGGTAAAAGAGAAGGATGAAAAGAAGAAATGTAACATGAAGAGAAAGTCAGAGGGTAATTTGATCTTGTTTGTATATTGGGAAAAGGTAATTTTTACAAAAGAGGTAACCAGCTGTTCCTCATCGCCAATGAACAAAAATGAAAAGGAAATGGGGTTAAGCTGTGCCATAAGGTACTGAAGTTAGGTAGAAGAAAAAAGTTGCTGACATCAAAGGGTGTTAAACACTATCTGTGGTTTACAATTTTGTGTTCAGCAGGTCCTTAGTTTCAGAGGATCTGAGCAGTTCTATTTGAGGAAAGGAGACAGAACTGATGAATTACTCAAGATACTTCCTGGGACCATGAATGACTTTTTTTTTGCTTTTTAATATGGACCCATCTATAAAATAGATTGTTTCAATGTTTTCAACTTCCGTATACCATCTCCTTCGGAAAAACTATTAAAATCTAGTATGTGAGACGGCCGACAAAGCACGAAGAGTAGAATAAATCATACATGACTACTGAATGGGCACAAATCAAAAGGCAAAGGCTCCTAGTGGAAAGAATATAACTTTAGAGTGCTAATGACAGAGGCTCCCAGTCTCTTTTTGTCATTTATGGCCTACTGGACCCTGCGGAAAATGTACACAGAGCACACCATGCAAAACGAAGCACGTGTGCACACACAGGTATGGGCATGCCCACGCATGTATACGCGAACACCAAGTGCCGAGGAGGAGATAACAGTAGTCCTCTTAGGAGACTGACACCATTAGCAGTTTCTATTTCCTTCATCGTTTTCCAGTTCTACAATAAGCATCTCTTATTCTCACAGTGGGCAGTGGGGGGTGGAAATACCCCGCTTTGCTCAAAAACAAAATCTGGCTCGGTTTTTTTAACAGTATAATTCTTCATGCCATTCTTTATTAGGCTATGAACGAACTTCTCTGTTAATCAGAACACCTGCTGTCAGTCAGATTATTTCCTTGTTAGTGAAGACTTCCATGACTTCGTGACACGCAGTCCCCATCTTCTGTGGTATTTCATCATAAAGGCAAGTAAAATTGCTGTTTAATAGCTTCTTATTCTTAGATACTGCCCATTCAATTTTCTTACTTGTGGGAAAATTACACCATTGAGATATAAGAAAAACTGCAGCCAACTATAATAATTCTACATTTTGAGTGGAAACAAAGGAAGGGTGGGAGTTTTGTACTACATTTTCAATAAATTTCAATAACTTCCAAATGTTTATGCTTTCCAGGTTTATTCACACCTGTGGGACAGAAAAAAAAAAAAAGCAATAATAGAGGGTACAATTTTTTTTCAGCAAAAGGCTAGTTCTTTTACTGGGATAAATTATATATTTTTCATAATTGTTATCCCTTTGAGAACTGGCTGATGGATTCATAAAACACAGAATCTATTCTGTTATCACTTAGCATGTTAGACCAGCTCAGCTCACAGACAAGCTGAGGTACGTCACGCAGGACCCAATGGAACTGAAGCACTTCTAGTGAAATACAATCCCACAGAAAAATTACAAAGTCCTTCTTGAAACGATTCACTTCATCAGTTAATATTCTTGGCCATGAATTACATATTAAAAATAAATTCAGGAGATGTTTCATTTATTTATCTGAGGTACTATAATTTAAATAAAACACAGAATTTCAGAACAACAACATACCACAGCTTGGAGTTCACATGGCCCCTCCGTCGAATTTCACCAACAGGAAACAGAGGCCTGCAGTGTGCACAGTTTGCTCCAGGGATTGTAGCTGGTCAGTGACCTCATTGCTACGTGGCCACAAGCCCCGTATTCCGAATTCTGGTACGGATTCTTTCCCAACACGCGAGGCTGCTCATCCAGCAAGGATATTGGAGATAACAGCCGGAAAGCATCATCCGTGCCTCCTACTTCCAAACACTGCTTTTTAGGAAAAAGCTGCCTCCTTTTCCTAAACACAATAGTGAAGTAGGGAAAAGCCCAGCTCTCTGGGTTAGGGAGAGAAAAGCTTGATTTTTCACAAACACAGGGAAGACAGAGCAGTGGGTGGGAGGTGAACAGCACAAGAGAAAGTGGAGAGGCTGTGAGGGAAAACTCGCAATTCAGGGACCCCGGAATCCTGAGAAAAAGGACAAGCTGCCCCCCTATGGAAGCAGTCTAGTTTCCCAGTTTCCATTTGTCATCTTCAAATCAACCACTTCCATTTTCAGAGCTTAAGCTTTCGATGACCTTCAATATGAATGAAATAAATGTGGATGTTCGCAAGACTCTTTTGCTTAGAAAGAACAAGCGCTGTGCCCTGTGACAATGGATTTTCCCAGTTCTAAGTGACCCATTTGTATTCGTCACCTCATGTGCTTCATTTCTGCGAATGTTAGCTGGATTCCGCCAGAAAACCCTCTGCTTATTTTTTTAACCAAGAGGGTGTTATACTCTACATTCTGTGAATTTGATTCCATCAACAGGCACATTCCACTTACCAGTGGGGTGAGGCCTAAATATCGTATATCGGCACTCTAGGATTTAGTACCCTTACACAGAAAAAAGAAAGTTTAAGGCTGGACAACATTTACCCCAAATAAAAAGCATTCTTTGGTCAAAAGCGTTTGGGAAGAGAATTTAAAAAATGGCAGGCATGAGAGTTCAATTGGTCAATATTTTAATTACTATGGCTTTAAGCCTTATCTTTATTCCTACCTCTCTCTCTCTCCCCCTTCCTTTCTCTTTTTTTTTTCTCTTTTCCTCCCTCCCTCTTCCTTCCCTCCCTCCTTCCTCTCTCTCCTTCTTTCTTCTTTCCTTTCCCTTTCTCTCTCCTTCCAGTCTTTTTCTCTCTTTCTTTCTCTCTCTTTCTTTTCCCTTTCCCTCTCTCTCTCTTTCTTTCTCCTTTCTTTTCTTTTCTTCCCCACTTTCTTTTTTGAGACCTGGCTGGAGTATAGTGGGAGGAACATGGCTCACTAGAGCTTCAACAACCCAGGTACAAGAGATCCTCCTGTCTCAGCCTCTCGTGTGGCTGGGACCACAGGTATGTACCACCAACCTGGCTAATTTTTTGTAGAGACAGGTCTCATTTTGTTTCCCAGGCTGTTCTTCAACTCCTGGTCTCAAGCAATCCTCCTGCCTTGGCCTCCCAAAGTGCTGAGATTACAGGTGTGAACCACTTATGCCTCGCCTATTCCTTCCTTTAAAAAACAAACAATAGGCCAGGCGTGGTGGCTCACGCCTGTAATCTCAACACTTTAGGAGGCCAAGGCAGGTGGATCACGAGGTCAGGAGATCGAGACCATGGTGAAACCCTGTCTCTACTAAAAATACAAAAAATTAGCCGGGTGTGGTGGTGGGTGCCTGTAGTCCCAGCTACTCGGGAGGCTGAGGCAGGAGAATGGCGTGAACCTGACAAGCAGAGACTGCAGAGAGCCGAGATCATGCCACAGCACTCCAGCCTGGGTGACAGAGCAAGACTCCATCTCAAATAATAATAATAATAATAATAAAAATCCAAGAACTCCTCAAATCTCAGCTTACATAGTAAGCGTTTCCAGAATAAGTAAATTGGGCATGGATTCTACATTTGGCCTTCTTTATGGCATCACATTTGGTCTATTATACATGAAAAATTATAAAGTAGGAATATAGAATAAAATAAAGAAGCTCAACCACAAAGAGAAATCAGTAACGGATATTACACGTGAGTGTGACAGGTATCATGTCGCTTGAAGCTATAAACTAAGCAGAGCCGAAGCTGCCCTATGAGCCCTAGTTCACATGTTTATTACATTTTAGACACCAGAGGTAAAATCAGGACCAATATAATAGAAGGTAGTCCCCACACATCGCTGACACTGCCAAACCATGATTCCCTTTCGTTCTTCAAAACAAAAGTCAACTTGATCGAGTTGAAGACAAACCTGTCTTAAAGAGACTTTTGCTTTCTAATAATTTTGTTACTGTTGTTGAGACAGGGTCTTACTCTGTCACCCAGGCAGGAGTACAGTGGCTGATCACAGTTCACTTGTAGCCTCAACCTCATGAGTTCAGGCAATCCTCTCACATCAGCATCCGGAGCAGCTGGGACCACAGGTACACAGCACCACGCCCGGCTAATTTTTTGTCTTTTTTGTAGAGATGGGGATACACGATGTTGTTCACGCTGGTCTCAAACTCCTGGGTTCAAGCAATCTGCCCATCTCGGCCTCCCAAAGTCCTGGGATTATAGGCATGCACCACTGCACCAGGCTACTTTCTAATAAATTAAGTTAGATGTGAACAAAAACAAGCTGGGGAGGTGCAGTATACTATATTCCCTTCTGGCAGGATGCACATTATCAGGTTAAAGATGCAGAGGGAAACAATCACATTTAACAATTATACATATTTATTTGCACAGACAGCTGTTTTTTTCCCCCACGTTACCCTTAGCATCCTGAACAATTTTTCTTTAACTACGGTTTAGGAAGTGCTAGAGTGATGAGTACCTAGGTCTCCTGCAAATCTGCTATCGGATCAACATTTCTAGCTTTTTTTTTTTTTTTTTTCAGTTTAACAAAGTCATCTTTAAAAGGATTGGAAACAAAAGTCCAATAAAACAAGATAACAGGTATAGGGCAGGACTAACTTCATGCACACCTTGCCAGGGGAGTAACCACCAAACCAGGAAAAGACACGCATATCGTGACACAGTCCACATAAATGACATCATGGTTGGACTCAGACACAAATCCAGACCTTAAACCCCCTGAGTGTGAACCAGTAGCCATTCAACTTCTTTAAAGCACAGTTAAATGGGAATATCATGACCTGTCCCAAAAGGTATGAACCAGGGTTAAATGAGACAACACGCAAAAGCACCTGCCACAGTACCTGGCCTGGCCATGCCTCAGGCATTCCACACCCTTAGTCACTTTCCATCCTTCCCTAGTTCTCTGCGAGACAGAGGGCAAGAGGCTGAGATAGTCACAGAAACCAAGACCAGGTCATCTTGATTGTGTATTACAAGGTAACAATTAAGTATGCTTAGCCTGTAGTCCTCAAATGAAAAAATGTGCAAGAGCACAGGGGAACGAGCAGAGGCAATTCAAGGTCATAGTCACATAAAGGCAATTCAGTCAACTAACTGAAATCTTGCACAAGAAAGGAGGAGGGGGTGGGAAAAAACAGTGAAGGAGGAAGGAGAGAAGGAGAAAGGGAGAGGCAGAGAGAAAGACACCACTCCAAGGTTAGCTCTGAGTTTTTATGAACGCAAGAGGAAAATCTCCATTTAATAGGACCTGGAAAGAAGTTACGTTTGCAATCTGAAAAACTAACAGTCACTTTCCAAGGAGCACGCGTATGAGAACTAAAAGCACAGCAGTTTCGGGCACACAATTCTATATGCAGATGCATTTGCTAATTACACATTTTCCCATCACTCAGGATGCAAGGAACGTGTCTAATCAAAAGTCCGCAGTGGTGAAACAGAATGAGATAGAGGATACAGGCAAATTCTGTCCACAGACAGCCCTGTGACCTGGGACACAGTGCTCCCCCGCTTCTCAAAACCTGGGGTGTTTCGCTTGCACGGTTTTTAGAAGCCATCTCAAATGTCAGCTAACAATAGTGTGCTGCAATCCCGGCTACCTAAAAAGTCAATTTTTTCTCTAAGACAGAGACATTTTATCTGCCCATCATATGGATCAAATATCCCCAGTAATACTGAAAAGTAATATGACCTTTATTCACAGCATCAACTCAAGATGTGGATGGAGCTTGGTATAGCTAAAACAGTAGACATGACATTGCAGCTGCTGTTACCCCTACTCTCTTAAGCAGGTAATATTGTTAGCCAGGCACTGTGCTGAGAACCTTACTTTTGCATGGACTTTTGCATGAAGTCGTCTCACTTCACCCATGAGAAAACCCCTGATTCCACCCAGTTCCTTCATTAAGGCCTACAGCTGGTAAGTGGTGGAGGCAGAATTCCAAGCCAGGCAGGTTTCACTTCAAGACCTGTTCCCTTTGTCACTAATAGCTGCTGCTCATTCACACTAGGAATGTAGATATTGTTACATTTATTCCAAGTTTTTACATTTTATGAAGACTATAAAATCGGTTTTTGCTTTAACAAAATCTGACACAGTATGTGATTCCTTGACAGATGAGCCGCGTGCAAGCTGAGGGCAGGAAGGGAACTTGTGGGTGACCTGATCCTCAACGCCCCCTTGAGCTTGGGATCTGACAGGCGTGGGGGCATCTGCACAGGTGAGCAGGGTCACGTGACCACCTGGTGAGCCACAGTGCCAGGACCAGAGCACAGGGCTTGGACTGGCCAGTTTAAGATTTTCATCTGGGGTCGTTTCCTAAATGTAGATTTCGCAGAGTTAATGTTCCATTCATAACTAGGGCAAATCGGTAGGAAATTACAAAGGGGAGTATATTCCCAGTGCTTTGTCATACTTGAGGAAATGAAAGGATTTAAGCATATCTGGCTTGAAAAAATATTTTCTCTATAAAAGTTAATCTACAATTATGTTTAATGTGAAATATTATATAGAAAAACATCCCATGTGTTTTTGTTGCTGGAGGACATTTTATAGTTTATGTTTTATTACTGGTCCCTGGTGTGTTTCTGAAAAACTCCCTCTGGGGAAGTTTATTCCGGATAATGGTTGACTTTAGCCATGAGCATTTCCAATCATCTCACACGCAGAGTCTCCCGGGCACGTGAGAGTGTATCGTGTTGCCCAAAGACCTGTGATACTTGCTTTTCAGTAATGCAAGTACAGCTCTGGCATCGGGCGGCTCCCTTGGCGTTGACAAAAGAGAACACAAATAGTAACGGTGCCAAAATCACTTTCCTGGTTGGCCACAGCATTTTGCGGTACCTAATGTTTTGTGAAACCAAACACCCCCACAAAACTCTCTAAACTTCTTTCTGTAATGTTCCGATATATTCAAAAATATTTCCAAGACTACCAAAGTTTGTGACCTAAAGGTGAAGCTTGATCATTTATTGTTTTGTGGTTTCTCCATCACACCATAGTTAGGTTAATTTACATATAAATGTGATTTTCTGAGATCTGAGGGAAAAAAACACACCCCGAGATGTGCCAGGTTTGCTCTGCGGCTTGCTTCCCCCAGCTCTACATCACGTTCATGCATGTGCCCCCGTTGGAGAAGGACGGGGATATGATATTAAAGACACCAGCTACTACACAGAAAATCAAGACAACGAAAAAATGAGGCTGAAATGTACACGTATGTGTGTCTGCCCACTGCACCCCCTTCTCCTTACGGTGGTTCTCTTTTCCCCATGGAGGCTTTCTCCCAGCATTCCTGGCATATTGCAGGGTATTTTCCTCCGGATCCGCAAAATCTAGCATTCTTCCTGTAAAAAGGACTCCCTGGAATTGATCATTCCTATATCCTTTCAAGGCAACTGTAGTAGGCTGAATAACCGTCCCCAAAGATGTTCACACCCTAATCCCTGAAATCTGTACGTGTTACTTTAGGTGGCAAAAAGGAAATGTGCAGATAAAGGATCTTGAAGTGGGGAGATGAGCTGAGATTGGGTGAGCGCTAAATGGAATTCCAAGTATCCACAGAGAGAGAGATTTCACTACAGGATTGGAGAAAGCAAAGTGACAACGGAAGCAGAGAATGAAGAGATGCATTTTGAAAATGAGGGAAGGGGCCACAAGCCAAGGAAGTTACTATTTTTAAAAAGTCATCAGAATCCAGCATCTACTAGAAGCTGAAAAGGCAAGGACACATTCTCCCCGGAGCCCACAGGACCTAAGAAATAACTTACTGTTGTCTGAAGCCACTACGTTTGTGATAATCTGTTGCAGTGGCCACAGGAAACGAACATGCCCACCGTCCAGGTGCCCTTCGCCTGCCATTCTCTTCACACTTTCGCGCCTTTAGTTACAGGGACACCGACGCATTTAGTTACATTTACATGCAGTTATAGCCAAACTTTACTACCTTCTCAACAAGGGTACCCTAGTTCAGGTACTTGTACAAAACATTACAACCTGCTTTACATAACTTAGAAAATTATCCTCTTTACAAAATAATTCTCTTTAAATAATTTTTTAAAATAATAAACACAATTGATGCATTTGAAACAAATGGGTCCAATATATTTCACCTTCGTTTTCTTCTGAATGCGTGTCTATCTACATACTAAAGGTAAACATATTTAGCAACTGTATTTGAGTTACTTATCCTTTCTGAGCTTCAGTCATCTTACCAGGAAAATGGTGTTGCCATGTGAATGAAATAAATAACACAAATAAAACTCCTAGTATACTTCCTAGTACAGAATGAGTGTATGCTCGTAGGAGTGTTTCTGCCACGGCATGTGACATCTAGCTATCAGACTGATCTTTTGTGGTCCTCATGGTGAGCTGCCTTAAAAGCCACAAGAGGCTGGGCGCGGTGGCTCACGCCTGTAATCCCAGCACTTTGGGAGGCCGAGGTGGGCAGATCACGAGGTCAGGAGATCGAGACCATCCTGGCTAACATGGTGAAACCCCGTCTCTACTAAAAAATACAAAAAATTAGCCAGGCATGGTGGCAGGCACCTGTAGTCCCAGCTACACGGGAGGCTGAGGCAGGAGAATGGTGTGAACCCAGGAGGTGGAGCTTGCAGTGAGCCGAGATTGCGCCACTGCACTCCAGCCTGGGCGACAGAGACAAACTCTATCCGAAAAAAAAAAAAAGTCACAAGATTGATCTACAAGATAAAAAAGAAATCATTCTAATTTCTCTCTCTGAGCAAAAGTACAAAAAGCATTCAACAAGGCGGGGTCAGAATGTGCAGAGCTAAGGCATGCCACTCGACAGCATCGGGTTGAAGGCACAGGAGAATCACGTGGCTGGTCCACCTGGAGTCATTCCCAGCAGCCTGGCTGCCTCCACTAGACAGACCATTTTATGCCCACAGCATGCAGTGACCAGCGCTGCAGAAGACCCAGCTCACTTACACCTGCACCCCAGCACCCCTGTCAGAGAGCGTTCTCTGTTGTCCTTCATGCTGGTCTTCAGTCCCTCAGGTTTGGGAATAGACATCTCATAGGGTCAGAGTCAGCACAGACTGAGCCTAGGGCCTGAAAAGGACTTAGATCCCACTGTGGTCCACTTTAATGGAAGAATGGTCAATTCCTAGCCCTGTCACCATTCCTAGCCCTGACCTGCAAGACAGGCATGCAGCTCATCCCTGAGGCTTTGCCTGAAACCTCTGGGTCCATTCGTACTTAACAGTACAGACACGTGCTCACAGAGGACAGGAAGTAAAAGTAAAACGACTAAGAGAAACTGGAAGAATGAAGGGAAGTTTTTCTTTTTGAGCCTGTGCTTTCTCCTGTTAGTGGAAGAACATTCCTCCAGGTTACCAATGGCCTTCAGAGGTGACAATAATAGAGAACCCAGCATTCATCACAGCTTCTTCAGAGTGCCTGTTTAAAGGCTACGCTCCCTGACAGATAACAGGCTCTGGGAGGACAGGAAATCTGCCTATCGAGGGTGACATTTACTCTTCAGTCCTAGCAGAAGGCCTGACACGTAGTATTTCAATCACTTGTTTACTCTGAGAATTTTTTATTTAAGACACCTAGAAACTGGAAGAGTCAATGGTTTCCTGAACTGGTATAGGATAAAATTAATCTCGGCTTTATACTGATTGCCCTCACTGAATTGTCTACACCCTTTGTGGGCCCCACCTGCGGTCAATGGGCCTAGGACATCATAAAAACAGGGACCTCATTTTCTTCTACTTTTCCATGCCTACCATAAGATATCCCTGCTGGAAGGGAAATGTAACAGTGATTTATTTCTCTTCCTTACTCCCAGGAAATGACCCAAGGACTAGACAGCAGCCTGCACATGCTGTGGAGCCCGGAGAAGTCAATGTGAATTTTTAAAATGGAGAAATAACAGCAGATGAGGCCACTGGGCATTTTTGGAAACAGTCAGTGTATAATGGACTCTCAGCTCATAACGGAGTCATAACTCATCAAGGAGATAAAACTTACAATTGTTATAACTTATATTGCCCTGAGCTATCAATTTTCAGGCCCTCAGGCCATCATTCACAATTCGACATTGGGAAATGTGGCCCAAGCTTCCCTGTTCAGCCTCTCCCTGCCTGTTCACTCTCTCTCTCGGACTGACCTCACCCACACGTCCCATTTCTACCGCTTGTTAGTGACAGCCATGGCGAATCCATCCCCGGGCTGACTCTTTCTCTGGAGTGCTGGGTATTTAGGCCCAATTAGCTTCTGGAAGTTCCTGATCACGGGCACAGAGTCCTCCCAAATGCAACATGAATGCATTTCTTTTCTATTTGCTGCATGACAAATTAGAACTGGTTTTCTTCTCAGGGTCTCCCAAGTGTAAAATCAAGGTATCAGCTGGGCTGTGTTCTCATCTGGAGCTCAAGATCCTCTTCCAAACTCCCACGGCTGTGACAGAATTCAGTTCCTTAGAGTTGTAGGATTGAGGGCCCCATTTTCATGCTGGATGGCCATTTGGGGGCCACTCCCAGCACCTAGAGGTCACCTACTTCCTGGCCACGCATTCTCCTCCATCTTCACACCAGCCACGGCCCATCAAATCCTACTGCTATCTGAAATCTCCCTGACTTCCCCTATCTCTGTTCTTTCCACCCAGATTTAAACGGCTCATGTGGTAGGTCAGGCCTGCTCAGATCATCTCCCTTTCCTAAAGTCAGCTCATCATGAAAGTAAAAGTCATCCCAGTTGCAGTCTCGGGGGTGATGTGGAGGGAGTGCCCCAGCGGGTGACAAATCCTGGTGCCATCTTGGACTGGAATGTTGTCCAGAACAATGGCTGTAAGCAAACTCCTCTCTTCCATTTTTCACCTACCCTAAACAACAGCTAACAATCATGATAGCCTCTGTGCAAATGAACTGAATTATCCAGCTTCAATGCAGTTAAAAACAGAAAACAAACAAAATCTGGCTAGATGATGTTTAAAATGAATACAGCAAAGCCAAAAGTGAAAGGAGGTAAAAAGATGTGCCAGGCAAATTCTAACTACAAGAAACTCCCTGTAAGACAACTTAATATCAAGTAAGAGCCTCTAAGGCAAAAACACATTGCTAAAGAATGTCATCTCCTTAGCAAGAAGAAAAGTATAAAATTAGAAAAAGGAGATAGCATTTAATATTCATGAGGCTGGTAAAGATTAAAATAAATTGAAAATACAAGTCTTCGCAAGAATGTAGATCTAAGGAAACTTTTATAAACTCCTGGCAATTCACTTAAGAATATAGGTTTGCATTACTTAGTGAAGTTAAAAATGCACACTCCCCACTACTAAGCAATTCTCCTCCCAAGTATTATGCCTTAAAAAAAAATGTGCCCAAGACATTTACTAATTTTGTAGCCACATCATATGAAACAGTCGAAATCTGGCAAGAAGCCAAACGTCTATCACCAGGAGAATAATAAAGTAAATTAAGGTAAAATTCATACAATGGAACTTTATGTAGCAGTGAGAATGAATACACTCCAGCTACATGAATTAACAGTAAACTCAAGCAACCTTGAACAAAATAACCCATAATGCAGAAAATAATAGACAACAATTCCATTCAAATTATGCATATCTGATTATGGAGCAAATAAGCAATTTGATTCATTATAGAAACTATGAAGAAAAGCAAGTGAATGATAAAATTAATAAAATTAGTTACCTTTGTGGGACAGAAAGGAGATGATGATTTTAGGTACACAGGGATCTTGAAAAGACTGAGTATCTTAGCCAGGGAATTAGAAAAAAATACTTATTTTATTGTGGCTTTTACAAGTTATATGCATTTTTGGTACATACAGACAAAAGTCAAAATAGACAGCTAACATTGAGAAATGAATTAGTGCCAAGTGTCTGCTACTAATGATAAATTCTGTAGCAGCACAGAAGTCCCTTCTGGCTGGCATGGGTAGAAAGTGGATCAAGAAAGAGAAGTGTCAAAATACACAGCATGTACAGGATGCAAAACATATACCAGTCTCACTGGTCAGAAAGTCTGCCTGAGAGAAAAGCAGAACGCAAGGCTGAGGCCAATAATGGGGTACCTGTAACCCCAGCAAAATGCAGGCAGCACCCTATAGGGAGTGGGGAACCTCCTGATGGCCTTGTTCAGGGAAGTCCTGGGACCAGACAGTACTTGAGTAACCCTGTTAGGTAGCAATGTATTGGCAAAGGCCCTGGAAGCAAAAGGGATCAGCTACTGCCATCAAAGAAGAAGGGGAAATTGAACTGAGGAGACTACTCAGGAGCAGAGGGTATTACTGCACGGGGGTTCACAGCCACAGCTCCCACACTGAGTTACCACTGCATGCCCACTAGGATGGCTATAAGCAAGAAGCCACATGACATCACATAATATCAAAAAGTCACATACCAGCAATGGCAAGGATGTAGAGGAATTAGAACCTTTCCACACTGCTGGTGAGAGTGTCAAATAAGGCAGCTGCTGCGGAAAACAGTTTCATGGTTCCTCCAGAGGTTAAACATACAGTTACCATTCAGCCAGCGATTCCACTCCTGGGCATATACCCAGGAAAAAACGAAAACATATCCTTGCAAAAACTTGTACATGTGTGTTCATAGCAGCATTATTTATCATAGCCAGTAAAAGGTGGAAATAGTCCAAATGTCCACCAACTGATGAATGCATAAACAAAATGTGGTATATCCATACAAATGGAACATTATTCAGCCACACAAAGGAATGAAGCACACATACACGGATGTGGATGAACCTGGAAAACACCGTCGTAGCAGAAGCCAGACACACGCAAGACTGCATGACATATGATTCCATTTAGATGGAACGGGAAGAATAAGCAAATCTATAGCAATGGAAAGTAGATAAGTGGCTGCTTAGGGCTGGGGGCTAGGGCTGTTCAAGTGTACCGGGTTTCCTGTCTTAAAAACCTGACACATAAAAGCTGTACATATTTAGAACTCTCTCTCTCAGCATTCAGGTCAAAATGGATTAAAGAGGTAAATGTAAGACCTGAAACTGAAAACTGCTGGAAGAAAACATTGGGGAAATGCTTCAGGACACTGGTCTGGGCAAAGATTTTTTAGTAAGACCTCAGAGTCAGGCAACCAAAGTAAAAATAGACAAACACAAGCTTTCTCCTAGAGGTGATGAAAATGTTCCTTAATTTAGTGTAATGATGGTTGTACGTATCTGTAACTATATTAAAAACCACTGGACTGTGCTGAATTATTTAGTATATGGACTGTATCTCTACAAAACTGTTATTGGAAAAAAAAAGCTCACTTGAAGTCAGGAGTTTGAGACCAACCTGAGAAACACAGCAAGACCCCATCTTTACCAAAAAAATAAAAAGATAATAATGAGCCATTATGGCGTGGCACGAGCCTGTAGTCCCAGCTATTCAGGAGGCTGAGGTGGGAGGATCGCTTGAGCCTAGGAGTTCGAGGTGTAGATTGCACCACTGCACTCCAGCCTGGATGACGGAGTAAGAGCCTGTCTCAGGGAGAGGGGAAAAAAAAGCTCCTAAAGTTCTCACAGCTTGGACCAGTCAGAGCTGAGGCCTCTCTGCCCAGTCCAGCACTAGGTTCAGCCTTGGGACATGGCATCGAACCTGCCTCCAAAAGGTTTTTACGAAGCTATCATAAGAGAAGTTGCACGAAGTTCTTAGCAGAGGCTGTCGTAGCACAGGGAATGCTGAAGGCTGAATGAAAAGTTAGACTCAAAAGAAGCAAGCATCAGGAAGCAAGAACTGGAGAACAGTTAAAGGGGACGAGGAGGAGAAATGCACATGGTTCTGAGGTTTCACACCTGAGGGGTGGGCAAGATGAGCCATCATCAACAAACGTCCCAGAGTCGCCTTCCTGTGTAAGGCAAGAGGCCACGTGTGAGAACAGCGGATGACCTGAGGGAAGGTGAGAGTTTCACACGGAGATCCCAAGGTCCATAAAGATGAACCTATTTTCTTTGCCAACTCTGAAAACTTGTCCCACAGAAGTATACATTTATCAGAGGTCATGTGCAGATAACCGAAATCATGCTGGGCATTTTAACCAGAAGGTAACTTTATACAAGAATTCGGAGCTTATAAAATCAGGAGAGAGACTAGAAGAATAGCCTCTGAGCTGTGCCTCCAGGATGACCCCCAAGACCCAGACACCAGCACAGAGGGGATGCCACATGAGGGAACCTGTCCTCACACCGATGTCTCCAAGGAAGGACACAGGGGCCACCAGAGGCCCCACCAGAGCCCCATCCTTACATCGCCTCCAAGCATGGGCCACAGGGGCCACCATAGGGGCCCCACAGCGGTGCCAGCTCTGGGCACAGCTCGCCTACCAGTCAGGCCAGCAAGCTGATGTCTGGACCACACCATCCCTCTACCCACTTCATTCTGCTCTGTGTTCAAGTTTTACATAAGTGATTCTGACAGGCTAACTAGTCACTTTCAGAATCCTCGCTGCCAGAGGATGATTTTCAGCTTTCTAGTGTCTACAGGACAGGAAAAGATACAGACTGGAGATTGGAATGGATGTTAAGTGATTCAGTCTACCTTATCTGCCACATCATCTCAAAATAACAGCAGCTTAATTTTAGTGAGGTGAGTAACAAATGTTCTGGGAATGCTTGCCGCAATTATCTATCTTATCTATCTCCATCATCCATTCATCCATCCATCCATCCATCCATCCATCCATCCATCCACCCACCCGGCCTTTCAATTTAAGAAGCAATGTTCATGTCCACCTCAGAGCTGCTAAGCCAGCTTCTCTTACTAACTGCCACATAGACCCAGCAAGGCTGTAGCATCCTTAGAAAAACCAGTCTTGCCAAAGTAACAAATTGTCTGTTTTTCTTTCTCCTCTGTGAATCAACCAATTAAAACCAGCAATCACTGAAGGAAAATGAGTAGCTGCCCAGACAGCACAGGGCTGTAATACTGTGGAATTGTTTTATTTTCAATGAAATGAAATGACAGGACAGTCAAAATCAAAGCGTAGAGCCTAGTCACGGAAGTCTCCGATGCCGAGATGCATTCACAGGATCTAAGTGCTCTGCTGAGAAAGTCCAAGGAGAAAAGCACTCCCAGACACTGACCTGTAAGTTTTTCACAGTAGGTCTAATTTAAAGGGGCAGAACAAGGCAAGTCTCCTGAAACCCTGAAACATGCAGAAAACGCCACTGTTGTCCCCACACCCACACCGTATGTTCTTACACATCAACAGGGGCCCATTCCCTTTCATTCCTGCCATGTTTGTACCAACTTGTCTATCTAGTTCTAATCAATGCAAAGAGCCAACCCATTAAACAGAAGAAACACTTCTAAGCTTCATCTGTCACTAAATAAACTACATGTTTGTAAGCCTTTACTTCCAACTAACCTTAAACAATCAATTCAAAACAATTTACTGGTGTTTTAATCTTTCTTATTTGGGGCTAAAAAAAAATCTGATTTCCTTTCTGTGACTCACACTCTGTCTCCGGGGTGTTCTTGGCGGATGTTTCCTAGCTTGGTGCTGGCTCTTTAGCATTCTGTTTTTCAGTACACTCCCGACGTCGGCGCCGCATCAGGCAAAAACAAACAACCCCCTCCCTGGATATTTCTCTAGACACAATAGAATGGCAGCAAAAGAACAGCCCACTGGCTCTCAGTGTTGTACACCAGGATGCCAGTGAGCATTCATAACCCAAACCAAAATGATACGCACGAAAGAATGAGCCAAGAGACTCAGAATACCAGGGCAAGAAAAAGGGGAAAAAAATCAATAGCAAATGAAAACCTATGCTAATTTATATGTCATTTAAATTTGTTCTGATCCCGAGTCTCTGTGATATTAAGATGTTCCTTAACAAAGTTTTAAATTTGAGGCTTCCTCCAATTCAAGGAACTTACGTAAATCTGTTTTGAAAGATTTACTCTATTTTATTAGGACAAAATAAATGACAAATTGACCTCAACCCGATTTTCTCAATGTTATTATCCTGCTCTAAAAGGCCACCACACCACATAAATTAAAATCGGATCACCTGCCCAGTGCCGACATCAAGGGAATACATGCTGGGGTGCACGGGACATAATTCTGAAACAGGCAACACATACCACACCCGGACCCCTCCTGCCATCTGCTCCACTGAAATCCTGGGGACGTGCACACGAGATTGTTTCCTTTTCCTTGTAAGCCTGGACTTTAAAGCACTATCATAAAAAACATACATAATGTAGTAAGAGGAAGGAAATTAAAATGACAACGATAAGCGAGGTTAACTTCAATCTTCAACCCGTGTGCATTAGGTACATGCCAGACCACAGGAACTACACTACAAGCCAAGCACATACTACAAGACCAGCAGCATCTATACCGAGGGTGGCGTTCAGATGAGGGTTAATCTCTCGAAAAGGAAACATATCCACCAAAAGACAGCCATTCATTATACACAGTCAGTAAGATGACAATAAAGTGGTTTTGATCTACTTTTTCCCTTCAAAATTTCTTCATTCAACATTTAGTTAGAATTGTTGTGTATTTCTTCATTCAATCTTCAGATACTTTTTGAAAAGAAGAGCTCAACAAAGTAAAAGTAGTTCATTAAAGCAGCACGTGGCACCATCACTTATCTGGTTTCATAGTTTTGTGATCTAGGGTAAGTGACCTGACCTCCCCTAAAGCCTTGGTTTTGTCTGCTGCTGCCGGTGGTGGTGGTGCCTACCTTAGTGGGTGTTTTTTTGTTTTGTTTTGTTTTTGTTTTTTTAATTTTTTCAGGATCATACGGAATAATGCCTGGACAGAGCTCGATAGAGAGCCTAGCCCATTCTCAGCACTCAATGGCTATCATCACTACCAAAATCCCAAATCCCCGATCCCATTCTCGATAGCTCCTTCTTCCTCACTCTTAACCTTTCATATATGACTACAAATCCTCTCCATTTTACATCTAGACCACCCTCAAATCTCTTCATTTCTCTTCACCTCTGTAATCCATGCTACCATAATCTGATGGATGAATGAACAAATGAACAAGCAGCCATTCTTTCAGACTGCCACTCTCTGGCAATGCTGCCAGCAGGTGGATATGCATATTAAGTGAAGACTCACCAGTGCTACTGGCATGTATAGGCAGCAATGATTAAAGGCACCTTTCTTTCCAGAAAGAGTGTTTTCCTAACTCCGCTCTAACCAACCTGCCTCTGAGTTGGCATGTTTGACCCTTTGAAATTAAAGGAAAAAACTAAATAAGCAATTTACTTTATATATTCAATAGTCATATAACTTACACTGCACAACACCATTTCTTCTCTCACAACTTGTCATCACTGCATTTGCTTTTTTTTTTTTTCCCCTCTTTCCTGTTAGATTTGTATCCCTCATCCTCAGTACCAGAATGTAAGCTCCATGAGGCCGGGGCTATGTCTGACTTGTTTATGATCACAGTTCCAGTGCCTGGAACAATGTTTAACACATAATAAGAGCTACATAAATAATTTTTCAAATTACTCTCTCCATCTTCTTATTTTTTTTTTGGTTTTTTTTTTGAACGACGTCTTCGCTCTTGTCGCCAGTGCTGGAGTACAGTGTTGCGCTGGATCTCATGCTCACTGTTCAAGCTCCCGCCTCCCGGTTCACACCATGTGCTCTTTCTTGCCTAGTCCTCGACCGAGTAAGCTGGGGACTGGAAACATGTTTGGTCGCCCGTCACCTTTTTTCTCCCGGTCCTATTTTTTTGTTAATTTTTTATAGTAGACAGGGGTGTTCCACCTCTGTATTAGTCCTAGGGATTGGTGCACCCCCTTCGATCTCGATCATCCTGACCTTCGTGAATCCGCGCCGGTTCCTCGGCCGTCTGTTAACCAAAAGTGCTGGGATTACAGGCTTGAGCCACCGCGCCCGGCCCCCACTTCTATTCTTATTGCTCCTCCTTTAAACCCTTCACACTCTGCTGACAGTGATCTTTTAAAAATATATACCTGGCCAAGACCACTCAAAAAGGAGAAGACTGTCTCTTTAGCAAATGGTACTGGAAACACTGAATATCTATGTGCAAAAGCATGAAACTGGACCTTTATCTTGTAACAAAAACTAACTAGACGGAGCTGAAAGACTTACAGGTAAGAGCCAAGCTATAAAACTTGTAAGAGAAAACATACGAGTAAATCTTCATGACCTCAGATTAGACAATGGCTTCTTAGATATGACTCCATAAGCAACAAAAGAAAAAGTAGATAAACCTGGTTTCATCAAAATTTAAAACTTTTGTGCTACAAACAATACCATCAAGTGAAAAGACAGCCCAATAAATGGGAACAAATTTTTGCAAATCATGTATCTGATAAGATACTGACATTAAGACTATATAAAGAATTGCTACAACTCAGTGATAAAAGGCAAGCAATCCAATTTAAAAATAGGCAAAGGATTTGAACAGATATTTCCCAAGGAAGATATTCTGGCTATTTGTAGCCAAACAAACACATGAAAAGTTGTTCAACATCTTTAATCATCAGGGAAATTGCAAATCAAAACTACAATGAAATACCACTTTATACCCACTAAGATGGCTATAACTTTAAAAAGATAAGTTTGGGCAAGGATATGGTGGAACTGGGATCCTCATACATTGCTGGTAGGAATGTAAAATGGTGTAGCCACTTTGAAAAAGAGTCTGGCAGTTCTGTTTTAGAAGGTTAACCATAGAGTGACCATATACCCCAGCAATTCCACTCCTAGGTATATACCCAAGACAAATGAAAACACAGGCCCACACAAAAACTTGTAGATGAATGTTTATAGAAGCGTAATTCATAGTAGCCAAGAAGCAAAAAACAACCCAACTATCCGCCAAGTGATGAATAAACCACATGTGATATATCCATACAATGGAATCTTTTTTGGCAATAAAAAGAATTGAAGTGCTACAATATGAATGAACCTTTGAAGACGTTACAGTAAGTGGGAAAAGCCAGTTGCTAAGAAATGTCCAGAATAGGTAAATCTATAGAGACAGAAAGTAAATAAGTGGTTGCCTTGGGCTGGGGAACTGGAGAGATATTGGGAATGACTAACGGATACAGGGTTTCTTTTTGGGGGTGATGAAATGTTCTAAAATGGAATGTAATAGTGATAGTTATACTGCTGTATGAATGTGCTAATTTGACTGAACTGTATACTTCAAATGTGTGAATTACATGGTACGCTAATTACATTTCAATAAAGCTGTTATTTTAAAAATACAAATCTGACCACATCATTCCTTTGCTAAAATTTTTCAAAGGTTTCACACTGCACTGAGGAGCAAGTCCAAGTTCCAATGAGACTTGCAGACCTGGGTGATTCGGCCCCAGTTTTCTCCTCCAGCCTCATCTTGTACCACTCCCAACACAACACATACACATAGTAGTTGCTCAATAAACACTAACCTAATGAAATGATTTTACAATAGACTTCAACAGTATTAGCTGTCAATGAAGCCAACTTCACCCTTCATAAGCGGCATGAGAATGGGAAAGCAAATGCCAAAGTATAAAACTTTCAAATGAAGCATTTATCCAAACTTCTTCATACATTTTTTTTTCTATTTCTAGTGTCCAAGCAGAGATCTTAAGAGCACGCTGCACTCATGCTAACTTAGAGACATAAGTCTCCTTGGTTCCTCCAAGAGACTTTTGCATTCTCTTACATGGGTGTCAATTTCCTACAAGTAGATGGCCAAGAACATGGAGATAAAAGTAGCTAAGCAGGTGTCCTGCACTGGAAAAATAACCAAAGGAGGAAAAAGTTGACCCTGACACTCTAAACATTTTCCATACTTACAATCACCACTGTCCTCAGCATAACTTCAGCAACTGTCATGAGAAGGGAGTAGGCTGCCTCCAAGAAAGTGAAGGTTTGGGTAGCCTATCACATCATTCATTCATTCACAATATTTATTGAGTGTTCGTTGCGTGTCTCACGTCATTTCCAGTGCTGAGGATGGAAGAGAAGGCTAAGGAGACACAATCTCTTCTCTAATGAAATGAACATTCTGTTGGGTGGAGACAGATTATCAATAATTAGGCGAAAGTGTAATAGTATGTCAGGTAGTGGTAAATGCTATCAGGCAAAATAAATATATGGAAAGCAACACTAACAGAGCCAGAGTACTCAAGGCACCCTGCCTTGAGCTGAGAAGTTGACATCTGAGCAAAGACACGAATCAGGTGAGTTTGCCATGTGTCACTGGGGCAAAATCCTGTTATAGTCCTGGCGCAAAGTCTGCTTGGAGAGCCAAAGGAACAGAAAGGAGTCCAATATGGCCAGGACACAGAAAACAAGGGAGAAGCAGCATCCTGCTAGGTTTTTTAATTTAATTCTGAGAAAGACAGGAAGTCACCAGAAGGTGGTTGTTGTTGTCTTTTCTTTTCTTTCTTTCTTTCTTTTAGCTGAGGGATATAACTTCTCTTTTAACACCAAACTCTGGGTTAATCAAAGCTGATCATTAAGGATAGCCACAGAAATCTACATCGGCCTACAGCATTAGAGAAGCTATTAAATTTAAGATTTCAACGTACCTAAGATCAAAGGCATCTACTTGCTGAAATACAAGAGACCAAGCATCTAATTCATAATTGTACGGTCTACGTAATTTTTACCGGCCAGCTCTTCTCCCAGGCCGAATCTCACAGAGGCAACGGTTGTGCCGGGCTGTGCTGACCTCGTCCACCGTGGTAGCTGCTAGGTCCCCAGGACCCAGAACAAGGCACGCTGTTTGTCAGGAAACGTGTTTGCGGCACATATGCTCAGTATTCATTCAGCACACACACAGATGGATTTCAAAGTCATCTCAAGAAACACAAAGTGACCTGCATCTGAAATAATCCTTAGGAGACTTGTGAATTGGCTGGAATAGCTTCAGAAAAAAGTACTAAGTTATAAACAACAAAAACTTATGAATCACTAACTACTAGACGCAAGACAGACTTCTCTAGAATCCTGACTGAGAATCTCGGTACATGGTAATGAGAACTTTCTGGTTTTTTCCTGCAGAATGTCTACATGAAAGCTGTAGCACCAAAACTAACGCTGATTAGCTGCGGGGTTTTGAAAAGTGGGCTAATATAAATTTGTTCTAAATCAATATCCTTTCATGCACACATAAAAGCAAGTTTGAAGAGCATAATGCATATAAACTGGTGAAAAATTCTAAATCAATAAAACTTGCCTCTTAGCCCTATCGGAAAAAAACAGACGTAGTGGGAATGATGAAATTTGTTACACAGAGTTGTAAAATTGCCTTTCAAGTTGGAAACAGAAGATGTGATTTCTGCTTTCTAAAACTTACAGCAAGACTGAAATATGGAGTGGACTAACAAAGTTGAGAATTTAGTAAAAGAGAAACATACATCATTTTGGGAAAGGAGAGAATTCTATACAATGAGCACTATCTACATTTTTAGGGATTAAATTGCTAAACTTTAACTGAGACAAGATAAATCAAGTTAATCTCAGGATAGTTTTAATGGAAGACATGGTATAGTAAACTATATTTAGTTCTATGACGATAATTCTTACTTTTGCTTTTATCAAATGAAATAACTTATCGCTGCTGGAATATCATAATTTTAAACATGAAGAATTCCCAGGTATATTTTGCAAGGAAATATTCTTAAGGTTATTATCTCTTACTCAAGCAATTCTCCCCACCCATCATCTCCACCCAACTTTCCGACCCTTTTAACATACACAAATTCAGTTTACTAGGAAACTCCAGTCGATTAAAAATTCTACAGTAAGAATTTTTATTACACAGCCTGAGCAATATGGAAATCTAAGCTTAGTATTAGGTTGGCTTTTATTATGTCTTTTGTCTTGTGTTACACACTCATGGGATCACTGATATCCTTTTTATATATCATGTAGTCCCTTACGGTTTCAGCAAATCCACAGCGTTACCCTGCTATCAGTAGCACATGGATTCCATACCAAACAGGCTTATTATTCAGCAAGGATACTCAAAGTCTGGCCCTGCCAATCACCTGCCCAGGAGGATTGAGTTATGGGAGAATCCTTCATCTTCCTCAACATTTCTCCTAGTCCTGAGTGTGCGCCTAGAAAGAAGGATTTCCTACAAGGCTCACCTTCCAGGCTCCAGGGTTGCTAGGAGGCAGCAGCACTAACTGACATAAGCCACCGCCAAACCTGGAAGATGAAGACCTTCATGGTCCTGTGCAGACTGAGAGATAGGTAGAAGAATTCCTTTCTAATGAGGAACTCTGTGGACACCCCTGACTCATAAGCCAAAAGTCAAAGAGTAGTCTAATAAATACATCTGGTTGAAGCAAAGTAACTTGATACAGGAGTGAGACTGTATCCTCAACTCATGGTTTCTCGTTCCTTTTCATCCTATAACCCTATACACTATGGTGACTAACCAGAAATGGGCATTCTGTAAATGCTAGATACAAAATAAATAAATAAATAAATAAATAAATAAATAACTAAATAAATAAATAAA
>NW_016813480.1:4114356-4160232 GCF_001698545.2 Rhinopithecus bieti
TTTTTTTTTTTTTTTTTTTTCTAGCTTCAGATAGATTGATAGCCTGTAACTGGGAGAATACGGGCTTGCAGAATCCTATCTGCACCAGAACTGAACACCCAGCAGCTGGTGGCAATTCTAAACATCTCACAATGCTGGAAATGAAATCCTCCTCCAGGACTCCCTCTGACATGGGCTGTCTTACAGGAGTGTTTCACCTCTACCCCTCTCTCACCATCCCCAAGTACATTCAGTCAGTCACTAATTACAGATTCTAACTCTTACATGACTATAAATCCGGATCATAGTCCATTCCAGAGAATCTAGGAATTCAGTTCAACTTTTCTTTTTAACACCTACTATGTGGCAGAGACTTGGGACCCTAGTGGAGGTCTACCCTGTCCTAAACTGAAGTATGACAAGGGCCTCTACCTTGCACATGAACTCTAACTTGACCTCCATAGTGTTGCCTTCTCCTAAGACTCTGTTTGCTTTAAAAAAATTTTTTTTTTTTTAATATAGAGATGTGGTCTCACCACGTGGCCCAGGCTGGTTTAGAATTCCTGGCCTCACACCAGCTTTTTGCCTCAGCCTCCCAAAATTCTGGGATTACAGAAATGAGCCACCATGCCCAGCCTGTGATCTAGCTCTGTTACTCTGCTCAAAATACTTTAATTCCACACCATTATCTTTAGAATAAAGTCTTTCAGCATGGACTCCGGAGTTCAAACCCTGGAACCATTTATTAATATCTACAGGACCAGCCGGGCATGCTGGTGGCTCACACCTGTAATCCCAGCACTCTGGGAGGCTGAGGAGGGCCCGTCTCTTGAGGTCAGGAGTTCGTGACCAGCCTTGTCAACATGGTGAAACCCTGTCTATACTAAAAATACAAAAATTAGCTGGGTGTAGTGGCACGCCCCTGTAATCCCACCTACTAGGGAGGCTGAGGCAGGAGAATTGCTTGAACCTGGGAGGCAGAGGTTGCAATGAGCTGAGTTCGCACCACAGGACTCAGACCCAGAAAAAAAAAAAAATACCTAGATGACCTCAGGAATATATCTTTGTTCATCTATGCCTCAGTTCGCTAACCTATAAAATAAGAGCAATAACTTTCCTCTTCATTTTCAGGATTCTCAGGAGTAGTAGATGCTAAGTGTTTGCAGAGGGTCTGGACATCGCAACAGCTTAAGTGCTAGCATCGTGATGGCATTAGGATATCCCACCACACACTCATCCCTTGGAGCTTACTAGGCTCTGTCATCTTCCAACATTCGGCTTCATAGCACCTCATGCTGTGACTGTGTTAGTATGTGTCATAACCAGACTGGCCTTCCCACCAGATTGAGTCCTCTAGGCAGGCAAAGGCTGTGCCATTTGTGTTCACCCAACAACCTTAAACAATAGGCACTTCCTCAGTTGGGTCACAGTGAACAGCCTGGCCAGTCCTGGGAGTTGGCCTGACAAGCAGTGTGGTTACCTGTTCAACCACACTAATAAAAGCCTGTTTCGAAAAAAGATTAGGATCAAATACAAAATCGATCTTACGGAGACCTATAAGATATTTAAAAGTCCTCTCCTAAGCAGAATGCTGGGTACCAGAGGCTGGGAACAGTGGTGAGGAGGGGAGATCCAGAGGGGTTGGCTAATGGGTACAAACACACAGTAAGATAAAATAAGATCTCAAGCTCAGTAGCACAACAGGGCAACTAGAGTTAACAATCATTTATTGTATATTTCAAAATAATTAAAACGGTGGAGTTGGAATGTTCCTAACACAAAAAATATGATAAATGCTTGAGAAGATAACACCCCAATTACCCTGATCTGATCATTACACATTGTAAGGCTGTATCAAAACATCGCATTTATCCCATAAAACAGTACAACTAGTACGTATCCATAATTTAAAATAAAAAATTTTAAAAAATAAAAAAGTCTCCTCCTTTTCCCGCAACATTATCTAAACACAAGTGACACTAAACCAAAGAAAACTTCAGCTTGAGACATTTTGAAACAGAAATGTACAAACGCAAGACACCCAGTGATGAATTACAGTGAAGACTCTTGGCGGCAGATTTCAAATAAAGGAAACACAAATATGGCCACAGAAAGACCCCACTGTTTCTTCAACCTCTCTAATTACAAATATTTCAAATCTTCATGAAATGTTGGTATCAGTCCTTCATTGCACTCATTACTCATTATTTTTAAGTATTATAACTAGGTTTATATTGGCATAGGCTAATACTACAGTTACAGGTATACAGGATTATCAAGTCAGATCTAAGTGTCATCATTAAATTAATATCATTCAACATTTACTTTTTTCCCTTAAAAAAAGACTCAATCTCCTTCTATACTATTGTTAAAACTTGTTTCCATATTTGATCATTCAAAATTCATTTCTCATCAGGGTTTGAAAACATTGAGCTTAAACGTATATTCATGTGTTCATGTATCTACATAGAAACACAGATTCCCTACTATTGTTATTCTGTTTCAGAAAAAAAAAAAAAAAAAACTCGGTATCTATTCATCATGATTTTTTAAAGAGAAATTAAGAACTTAAGGTTCAATTATGTGTAAAGAGGAAAGATAATTGTGACAACCCGGGACTCCTAATTTCTCAAGCTCTAATATCTTCAAACAACACCCATCCATTAAAACAAACAAGAGTAAGGAAAAATGCACAAATGATTGACAGGCAGTTTTAACTTCGCACTTGTATATTTGTGAAAGGATTATCTTCAACTTGGTGTATTTACTTTGGTCTTTAATGATTGGTGTGGCCAAGTGGTGAAAGGACGCCACTTACTTGCTTAGTAAGAGAAAAAAATGCATGTTCTGTTTTGCTCAGATGACCCAGGTGCCAAGAATTTGATGGGATGGTTGGGGAGGGGGTGTCTGTCTGTCTCTGTCTGTCTCTGTCTGTCTGCCTCTCACACTTACAGGCCTGTCAGAAACTAAACCACTGGCGACAATTCAGCCCTGGGACTCTCACAGAGCTCAGTTAACTGGTTAACAAGAAACAACAGAAACCAAATCATTCAACAGACCCTCTCAGACTCTGCTGACCCAGTGAAGCTCTGCAGATGACAATGGCCATAAGGCGCCGACATCACCAATCAAAAAACTCAAACCAAGCACAGGCTCCCAAAGTTTGGCAACTTTAGTTAGCTCTGTCAGTCTGACCTAGCTCCTGCTGACAAAATCTACTTGTGACCCTCAATAAGACTAAACACTAAAAAAGTATAAACATTCCTCTTTGTCATTTGTTTCCTCTCTCAAGTTAAACGAGCAAGAAACAATGGGAGAGGCTTAAAACTGAGAAGCTGCAGTCTAGATGTGGCGTAGAAGCAGATGTGGCTACACCTTGCTGACTGTAATCTTGGTGCTTCCTATTCAAACTGGAGGACAGTAAAGCTCCCGGTATGGAGGGTTTCTATGGTTTTTAAAGTCATAGGCAGAATACTGGCTGTCAAAATCAGGCAAGGGAAAGCATTGATAATTCAGGGGGTGACAGATGAGGGAAAGTGTCAGATGTATGGACAGGAAAACGGATAACATAATTTTCTTTGGGACCAATTAACGTAAGAGCTGTTTTGCATATTTCAATCAGAAAGGTGTCAGTGTTGTCAGAAGTGAAATGTTTTCCTAATGAAAGCTAACATGACACGTTCTTGTATTAATGAAACACATTCTGAACGATTTCACAGGAAAGAGGAGAAAAAACACTTTCAGTGCAAATCCCATCACAAGGCAAGACTTGGGGACATGAATATGCATGACATATTCTGCATGTTTAATTAAGCTCTGTTCTTGATTTGTTTTTTTTCCGGTTTGTTTTTCTAGCAGGAAAGATACCAAATATTATGAGCTTCTACTTCAGAATTTTAGGCCACAGTGTGACCTTGTATCACCCTGTTTCATTTGGCAAGCAGTGTTGTCAAAAATGACATGCACTGATGAAGTCATCATTCATGAAAAAGGGGAAAGGAAAGAAGAACACAGGAAGAGTCCTGAGAAGTCATGCGTCTGTGAGCAATTCTGGTGTCTCACACGGGTCCCCATGTGTTGAAAGCTGCAGAGCGGATGCATGGGAGATCACACAGACCCTATTACCGTAATTCTTAGACTACTGCCAAAAGAGTAAAGGGCTTCGTTACTTCCACTGTTCAGTTTGCATCTGAGCTTCTGCAAACAAACATTAGTGTGTGGAAGGGAACTTGTGCCATGTAAATCAGGTTTCAGAACCATCAGGAAAAGTAGGCTTACTACATAAGCAAAATGATATGTTAACAATTTTATAAGCCAAAAAAAAAATCTCCGAAGAGACGTGTTCCCAATTACATAGCATATTATTATAGATCAACCCTCATTATTAAATGCCCCTTGGCAAGTATTCCCAACATGTTATCCGTGTCTGTTCACTCAGTCGCTCATAGCTGACATACAGAAGAGCTTCCCGTATTTTCAATCTTATGCTGAATATTTGTCCACATTTTTATCACATGTACTATACTGCTCCCCACCAAATTGTTTTATTATTCCAGGACATAAGACACAAAGTTGACACGCTAATTATTTTTAATTTCTGAAATAGTAACACCCAGATAGTGATGATATTTAACTTTTAGTTAGAGGGGAATCAAAACATCAGAAATCCTTAATAGTTAGAAGTTGATCTTACAGAGTAATTCATATACATTATTTGCTGCAATAGGTATTTAAGATGAGACTTGCCCTCCATTTCTAAACATGTTATCATCAAAATTAGCTTTAATTTCAAAAGGTTTCTTTTGTTTCCTAAGTTGTAAATAATTATTTAGAAACAGTTTCCTTTTCCTACTTTAGATTAATACTCAAGTGTCTACATATTCTGGCCTATTCTGGCCTCCTACAATGATTCTAGTGAGCTATTTTTTTTTTTTTTTTTTTTTTTTTTTTTTTTTTTTTTTGAGACAGTTTGCTCTTCCACCGGCAGGCTGGAGGTGCAGTGGCTCGGAGTCTCATGCTCAACTGCACAGCTCCACCTTCCCGGGGGTTCACGCCATTCTCGTGCTCAGCTCCGGAGTAGCTGGGACTACAGCCGCCCGCCACCACCCTCGCCCGGCTTAGTTTTTTTTGTATTTTAGTAAGCCGACGCGGCGTTTCACCGGTTAGCCAGGATGTCTTGATCTCCTGACCTCGTGATCCCCCGTCTCGGCCTCCACCCAAAGCTGCTGGGATTACAGGCTTGAACCACCGCGCCCCGGCCGTGAGCTATTTTAATATACTACAAAATCTGCATCAGTCTAGTTTTATTCTAGAGAAACTATGGTAAGATCTGTGGGTGGAAAAACAGTGTTTAAACTTTGGGCTTTGAGAAATTGTTTTTTTTTTTCTTCTTCAAGATGGTGCTGAAGAACTATTACATCTGATGACGCTCATCCTTAACAAAACAATGAAGCCATTTAGAACCAAATAAAATTGCTGTAATCCTTCAAATAATAACATTCATTTCAGAGCTAAATTTAAAAAAACCTATCTAAAAGTGAATTCTACATTAATTGCATGCAATCAACAAATGGGCAAATATATGCTAAGCCACAATCAAACAACCCAAGGATAGACTTACAGCCTCGACAAGTTAATAATGCTCTCTGGAACAGGATGTCAAAGTAGGAAGGTGGCTTAAAACTAAACATTCAGGATGCTGAGAAATCACATCATAAATGAAACTAAAGAAAAGTTTTATTTGTGCAAGTGATCCCTACCAATATGGAGGCCAACTAAAACACAATTGGTGGTACAATTCTAATTACTGCATCTGAACTCTGTTTTGACATAATTCTGTGTGTAGTTCACAGGCTGAAAGACACCACACACAAAATGCATAACGTTCTGATTTCCTATTGTCCATCATGCCCCATTCAGGTAAAAAAGTTAAGCTGGGGAAGAAACCAAATCAGAAGGCCAGTTCTTTTCTACATTAGGTAGTCTAAAGTTAAGACAGATGTCCACCAGGTTTTTTAATGCAGGCTGAGTGATAAGCTTAGGACAGTCTGGAAGACTGACCTGACATTGGGAATGATACACTGCCAGTGTGTTAAAATGCTGAACAGGATATACATACCTATATACATATATATACTTTCACAAAATAACCTCTAAACTGTTCCCCTTTCTTAGTGAGGCTAACACACCCCAAACAGGGGCTTGGAATCCATACTATGCTTACTAAACAGACGAGAATACGTTTGTCCCAGCAGGGACTAAGCTACTAGTCATCTCTCTCTGACTCTAAGCCAATTCATCTTACTTTCCGAGTCTAAGGCTACAAGCCCTTTTGCAAATTTCTATGTTGCTTATACTTGAATCCATTACTATTTTATATAAATCATCAAGTGTCTTTCCAACTATTCATGTAAAAATCATTGCTAACCTGACTAGCCATCAATTAGGAATAAATTAATTGCTGTGTTTTCATATAACAGAACGCCATTATGCTTTTAAAAAACACATTTATATTCAAATTTGACACAGAAACTGTGTATAACCTTTAACTTTGCATATTGTAAAAGGTGTAACCCTTCGTCCACTGAAAAGTGTTTTCACAGAAGGAGATCAAGACTTCACAACCAACTGTCAACAGTGCTAATCTCCAGTTGGGGGGATTGCGAATGCCATTTTCTTTCTTCTTGTTTATCTGCATTTTCTAACTTTTGACCAAAAAATATAAATCACTCTTACAGTTAGAAAATAAACCCAAGAAGTCTTTTAAACACTCAGTGCATGCACTCTGCCTTTTCTCTCTCCTGTTTTATATCTATGATATCACAGAAGGCTTATACATGTTTATCTTTGAATCTATCCTGAAAGATAGAAGTCTAAACATATCAGAGAAAATAAATGATGCCTTTGGAAACCCTTAATTTGCACATCCCATGGAAATCCCTGCCACGGTGTTTTCCTTTCACTCCATCTCCTGCCCAGAGACGTGAAGCCGTAAATCACATCTGCTAACGAGGCGGTGCCCAGAGGCCCCGTGTCACCTGTATTTGCTGGGGACTCCGATGGGGCCATCACTAACGTCCTCACAGGGGGAACACTAATGATTCTTTCATGACTCTTTCCCTGACGAGACAGTCACTTTTAAGATTTCTGAGTGTTCTCAAGAGGTCAAAGTCCTCTCCCCTGGTCGTCTGTGCTAGAGAAATTATCTCCGTTTGGACAAAATAAAGACCTTCAAAGAAAAGGGAAAGTGAGAAAGGGGAAGAACAGAGAACTCTTTCTTGAACATATTGAAAATGGTTTACACATTTTCCACATAATTTTTACCCCTTTGGAGAATGACAAATCCTACAAGATTTTATATTGATTTCTTGAGTAAGTCTAAACATATAAGACAGTTGAAAAATACGTTAAAAGCAAAACTTTTGTGTCAAATTGTATTATCAGTAATAAACGTGTGACAATGAATTAGCTGACACAGCCAACTGTGTGACTTAAGAGCATAGGCCCTAATATTATTCAGATAGAACATAAAATGCTGTCTCTTCCATTCCTAGCTGTGACCACAGACAAGATGATATAATTTTTCTGAGGCCTTTATTTCCTTATTTATAAAACTAAATACGATCCTGAAAAGGATAAACAAATTAAGAGACTTTAATTTCTGACTTCAATGTAATAATGTGCTTATATGGTTCAATCTCTCTGAAGGTCCCCTACATATAAAATCATGCTTGCTAACGCTGTCAAAAGGCCCTGGCACTGTGGTTCACGGCTATAATATCAGCACTTTGGGAGGAGGATGCAGGAGGATCATTTAAGCCCAGGAGTTTGAGAGCAGCCTGGGCAACATAGCGAGCCCCTAGCTCTACAAAAAAATTTTTTAAATTAACCAGGCATAGTGGCACGCTAGTCCCACCTAGTTGAGAGACTGATGCAGGAGTATCACTTGAACCCAGAAGATGAAGGCTACAGTGAGCTGTATTTGTGTTCATGGCACTGCACTCTAGACTGGGCAACAGAGCAAGACTGTCTCAAAAAAAAAAAAGTCCTAGATGTGGTTGGATGTACAGATCTGGAGCTGAAGTGAGGGGCCACGTTGGACAAGCAGATGGTGGAAGTTGCCTTCTCAACCCTGACTGCTCATTAGAATCAACAGATAACTAAGGAAAAGAGAGGTGCCATGGGGAGTTTGTAGAATTTCTAGAGTTTTGATCTTATTACTCTGAGGAAGGGCCTGGGAATCAGACTCTTTTTTCTTTCCACAAACGTTTCATTTAAAATAACACAACTTCTGCTCAAAGGATTCATTTTTTTGTAATCAACAAACATTTCATTCAAATGAGTGAACTTTCATTCAAACATTTCAGTTTTTTAATTCAACAAACATTTCATTTAAATGGATGAATTCTTTTATTCATTTACTTATATTTTACTGAGGTAAAAATAACGTAAGAAAAAATTGACCATTTTCAATTTAGTGGAATGTAGTATGGTCACAACGTTGTGCAATTATCCCCTGTAGCCTGTTCCAAAGCACTTCATCCTCCTCAAAAGGAAATCCCATACCAACCGAGCAGTCACTCGCCATTCTTCCTCCTTCCAACCCCTGGGAACCCCTAGCCTGCTTCCTGGCTCAGTGGATTTGCCTATTGTGACTATATCACAGGAATGGCATCATAATAATATGTGGTCTTTTGTGACTGGCTTCTTTCACTCAGTCTGTTTTCAAGGTATATCCACATTGTAGCACATGTCACTACTTCATTTTTTATGACTCCATAATATTCCACTGCGTGGATTCTTACGTGAGTTGTTTCCAGTTTGGGGCTACTGTGGGCAGTGCTGCTATGAACATTATGAACATGCACATACAAGTATTGTCTGAGAGCCTGTTTTTAATTCTTTTGGGTGTATACCTACCTAAGAGTAGAATTTCTGGGTCATATGGTACTTTCCAGATTTAGCTTTTCGAGGAAAATATGTTTTTAAAAAGTTCTCAGCCGGGTGCAGTGGCTCACGCCTGTAATCCCAGCACTTCATGAAACCGAGGTGGGCAGATCACGAGGTCAAGAGATCGAGACCATCCTGGCCAACATGGTGAAACGCCGTCTCTACTAAAAATACAAAAATTAGTTGGGCTTAGTGGGGCACGCCTGTGGTCCCAGTTATTCGGGAGGCCGAGGCAGGAGAATTGCCTGAACCTGGAAGGCACCACTGCACTCCAGCCTGGCGACAGAGGAATACTCTGTCTCAAAAACAAACAAACAAACAGAAATTCTCCAGATGATTCCATGTGAAGCTGGTGTGAGAAGTCACTAATGTATAAGGTGAACGAGGCCATCCTACACATTAGATGGAAGGCACATGGGGAGATGCAGAGTGGGAACATGATAGGACCAGAGGTAAAACCTTGGGAAAACAACATTTCACAGGCAGCCAGAAAGCCCATAAAGGAGACAGATAACTAAGGAGAAGAGAAAGGTGCCACAGAAGAAAAAGAGAACCCCACAAGGGAAGAACCCTCAACACCAGATGCTGAAAGGATCTGAAAATCAAGAACAAAAGGGAGTCTGCTGCATGTGGCCAGATGGAGACCCAGCTATGCTTTCTTCACTAAGGGCCAGGTTTCAAGGAATTGGGATGTATGTGAGATGCAAAGGAATAGAGGCAAATACAATAACATAGTCTCTTATTCACTACTTGCACTTATATGCCAAAGACCATGTCTCCTCTCTTTATTCATCCATGACACTAGGAATTTGCAATGTAAATGTCACAATACTTGCAAGCCCACAATAGAAACCTTGGACTGGACCAGTTTGCACTTCAACAAATGACATGGCAACATCCCTGCCAGACACAAAGTAAATTGTACTGGAGTACTGACTGTATATGACCTCTCTAGGATTTTAACCATATGGAAAATATTTGGGTACAGAAATGCATCATTAGGAAATTGTTTGATTCTAATTTCAGCAACATAGTTAACAAATTCTTGCATTCCCCTCTTTTTGCCACCTAAAATACTGTTTTAGTTTAAAGGTATTTATTTCTATACAACTTCACCAATCTCTGAATCAATATTGATAAGAACATGCTTCATGACTTCATAGGCCAGTTATTTTCTGAAAAAAAATTACTTTTGTCATTATTAGAGAAACAGGTACTCTCACAACTATTATATTTTGAAGATGAAAAGTGAAAATTAAGGTCAAATTTATGTTTGAAGCCACATATTGAATTTAGCTTAAGTTTAAATTTTCAATGAATAATAAGTATATCTGAAGTGTACAAGTACTTTTTTCTTTTATTTTTAAGTACATGTTGATTTTTTTAAAACCTTAAGTATGAGATCAGCCAGGAAATGTCTCCAAGAGCAAGAAAATAATGCACTATCCTAAATTCCCTTTTCCAATTAATACTTCCATTTTGTAGACTGTAACAGTATTTAATTTGAAATGTCCTCTTTCTGTGCCAATTCCAGTTTGAACTCCCCTGAGAAGTCTTCAAGCATACAGCCTATGAGACACACAAAGCACTGTGAAGCAGTCACAACAAGAAGGGGAAAAAGGTATGGGTGTGTGTGTGTGTGTGTGTGTGTGTGTGTGTGTGTGTATTTTAGTATCAAGCACCTGGCAAGAAAAGAGCATGTTCCTGTAAACCCTTACAGGCATTCCTGGCTCTCCCCTGAGAATCCAACAGACTCATTTTGATTTCCCTCTTAAAAACTTACAAGGTTTTAGCGTGTTTGCATTGGGTTATACAGTTTACCAGACTTTTCCACATTGTTACTTGTTTTTGTCCACCAGCAAGTCAGGGGGACGACCCCTTGATCAACAGGGCAGTGACAGCAGAAGCGGCTGACTCACCGTGACTCACGGCTCTGAGGTAGAGTAGTAACAATCTCCAGTGTGGAGACATTCATATACTCAGGTACCCACCTACTCAGCAGCTTTACAATGAAGAAATAAAGGGAAATTTATGAATAAAAGTATTTCCCCACCATTCTTTCCATCCTTCTTTCCATTTGCATAACCCTAATCTAAACTGCTCAAATATAATCCAGGAAAGCATGCACAGGATTAGTACTCTAAAAAGAGAGCTCATTCGCTATGACATCAAAAGCACAAAGGAAAAAGATAGAGAAATCGGACTTTGTCAAAATAATTTTGCTGCAAGCAATACCGTCAGGAAAGTGAAAAGGTAACCGAACGGGGCAAAAACTGCAAATCACCCATCTGATGAGAAACTTGTATCCAGAGTAGCTAAAGAACCCTGATACCTCAATAATAGAAAGATAATCCAACTTAAAAAATGGGCAAATGATTTGAATAGACATTTCTCCAAAGAAGATATACAAATGGCCAATAAACACATGAAAAAACGATCAACATCATTAATCAACAGAAAAATTCAACCCCAAACTCCAATGCAATACGACTTCACATCCACGAGACTAACTAATCAAAAAGACAGCTAGTGACAAGTGTTAGCATGGATATGGAGAAACCGGAACAATCGCACATAGACAGTGGGAACAGAAAGGGTGCAGCCACTTTGGAAAACCATCTCACAGTTCCTCAGAAGGTTAAACATGGAGTTACTGCGTGACTCAGTAACTCCACTCCTAGGTCCATACCCAGGGGAATCAAAAACCCATGTCCAAACAGAAGCTTGCACATCAATCTTCACAGTAGCATTACACACAACAGTCAAAAAGTGTGAAAAACCCAAATTCTCATACACTGAGAAATGGATAAACATGTGGTACATCTAAACAATGGAATATTACTCAGCCATGGAAAGAACGAAGTACTGACACATGCAACAACAGGGATGGATAGAAGTCAGTAAAAAAAACATCTCTTTTATGGCTCCATTCATGTGAAAATGTCCCAAACAGGCTAATTCGAGAGCCAAGTGAAGTAGATGATTGGTTGTTTGGGGTGGGGGTGAAGGAGTGGAGGAAGATGGGATTAACTGATAATGGATACAGGAGTTTCCTTATGGGGTGACGAAAATGTTCTAAAATTGGTTGTGAGGATGGTTACGTAACTTTGTGAATATACTCAAAGCCAATGAATTGCTTTCAACAGGTGAACTGTAAGGTATGTGAATTGTATCACAACCAAGCTTTTGAGGAAAAGAGAAGGAGGCCATCCTAAAACCCAGAAGCAGTGTATTTCACTTTCAGGTGCTCTGGCCGTTGCTCCCTGCACCAGGTCCCTCACAGCCGCACCAGGTCCCTCACAGCCGCACCAGGCTTCCCTCACAGCCGCACCAGGCTTCCCTCACAGCCGCACCAGGCTTCCCTCACAGCCGCACCAGGCTTCCCTCACAGCCGCACCAGGCTTCCCTCACAGCCGCACCAGGCTTCCCTCACAGCCGCACCAGGCTTCCCTCACAGCCGCACCAGGCTTCCCTCACAGCCGCACCAGGCTTCCCTCACAGCCGCACCAGGCTTCCCTCACAGGCGCACCAGGCTTCCCTCACAGGCGCACCAGGCTTCCCTCACAGGCGCACCAGGCTTCCCTCACAGCCGCACCAGGCTTCCCTCACAGGCGCACCAGGTCCCTCACAGCTGCACCAGGTCCCTCACAGGCGCACCAGGCTTCCTGACTTAAAGGTACAACAGACTCATCGTTCATTGTTTCAAACGCATTTGAATTTGTCCTCATCCCTATGGTCCCTGAATATCCTGTGGTCGCAGGCATAAAAGTGACATGCCTTTCCACTACCGATGCTCCACTAGCCAGCCCCTCCAGCTCTCTGTGACCTTTCGTGACCACTCATCTTTCTAGTGGTTTATTGCCCTTATAATTCTGTCTGACTTTCCTATTTCTATCAGAACTAGACCTCCACGTAGCCAGCAGTCAATGGAATGGAACAATACCCCACCACTGCCAATGGAAAAAAAAAAGAAAAAACCTTCCCAGACTCCATGAAGAACCTACTAAGATTTCTGGTTAGATCTTACCACAAAAATTGCTATCACATGAACCCGACCAAAGCTCCTCCTTAACTGAAAAGAAATACCCCAACAGACGTCAGAAAAGAAGCATCCAAGACCCGTAAGTCTTGGAAGTCGAGCTCAGACACGTGCAGTAAGTTGGACCCCAGTAATTTCTCGAAGGGGCTTGAGCCAGTGTTTTCCAATTTATCCCCATGGCGAATGTGACTGGAAGCCCTGGTCCTTACTCTTTTTATCTTCTCAGAAGACAATACACAAAACCAAAATGTAAAAGCCACTAACTGCCTCTGCAAAATCTGTGCACCAACAGTTAAAAATAAATTTGTACTTTTGTTTTGGCTTTTGTAGATATGAAACTTTAAACCTAGAATTCCCATGCATCCCTTTATTTCATATCAACACGGGATACAGACACAGCAGGGCGTGAACTGTGCACCGCCTGCACGTTCCTACCTGCAGCATATGACCGCTTTGCACGAGAGGGCCAAATCCAGGAAGCTCCTCCGGACTTCGAAGGAGAGCGCGTACTTCAGGGTGTGGCCATCGATGATGAGGGCCACGTCGTTTTCCTTCCCCAGCAAACTCCCAAGGTCAGTGCAGTGCTGAGTAATGGCTGCCCTTGTGGCCTGAAACAAGAGTACAGGGGAAAATCACATTTTTTGCGTGTTTAATACCAAAAACAAAATAGAATTCAAAATTAAGTTTCTTGAAATGAGAACACACTCATTCTAATATAAATATACTAACAGTTCAGCTTTGTGCATTTACACATTAAAATTTCATTGGAACGCCCTCTGGGTCTGTTTTACGGGTGCAAACATCTTCACAGTGAGATCTGTTTGAAATTTACAATAATCCACTTCTTTACACTACATACACATTATTCTTGGTGCCCCTAGAATAGAAAACTCCATATAAACAAATATGCTTTTGGGGGAAAGACAGCATTATTGGAACTTGAATGGCAAACACTAACATTTCTCAGTTTGCACAAGATAATCTTTAAAGCATCCAAAAGATATCAAGGGATATAAAAATATGACAAAATATTAATTTTGAATCCTGCTGAGATCTTTGGATTAAACCATTCTCTCCATGCATCGCCAGCGTAAGAAATAAGCTGATCATTTGTCCCACGTTATAGAAAATATCTAATCAAGTTAAACTGCCGACACCTGCCAAAACATTACTACCAGTCTTAAAAGCATCTTGGTGTAATGTCCATTATCACATGGAATTAAAGCAAGGAAACATTTTTTAGATTAAAAAAAAATGGGCTGGGCATGGTGGTTCATGCCTGTAATCCTAGCACTTTGGGAGGCCGAGATAGGAGGGACTGTTTGAGCCCAGGAGTTCAAGACCAGCTTCGGCAACATGGAGAAATCCCATCTCTATAAAAAAAAATTAAAAAATTATCCAGGCATGGTGGTGCATGTCTGCTGCATGTCTGCTGTCCCGGCTGATGTAGGAGGATAGCTTGATCCTGGAAGGTGGAGGCTGCAGTAAACCCTGATCATACGACTCCAGACTAGACAACACAGTGAGACGGTTTCTTTAAATAAAAAAAAAAAAAAAAAAAAAAAAAAAGACGTTCTTGCTTTCACAGTGATTTTATGACTATGAATAGGATATCTCACTCAAATATAAGAATGTAATTTTGGACTCATAAAAAATATAGTTTAAGTTAATCGGGAAACATAGAATTCTGCTGAAATTATTCTGTCTGGAAGATGACTATTAAGTAACATTCATATGCAATTTATTACATGATAATGTAAATTACAATCTTAAAGAAATATGTTTAATGAACAAGAATCCTTCTACCTCTAGTAATATTGAGGATCAGCTACTATTAAAAAGTGAGAAACAGGTTCCAGAAAACTGTCTTATTGTTCAGTGTTTATTCTCAACAAGTGACTTTTGACAATTTCATAAAGATTTATCTAAGAAAGATGTGGTCTAGAGCCCTGCACTGTGGTCAGATGGCCTGGGTTCTAGTCCAAGCTCTCTACTTGTTACCTCTGTGACCTTCAGCAAGATACTTAGCCTCTTTAAATTGCCATTATTCTCATGCGTAAAAGGGAGCTAAACACACTTTATAGCACTTTTCTTTTGAACAAATAAACTAATCAACATAAATTATTTAGCACGGGGCTTAGCATACAGCAAACACTCAGTAAAGCCCATTCTTCCTCCTGTTACTATTTACTCAACAAGAATTTCCCCTATCTGGGCCAGGTGAAGTGGCTCACGCCTACAATCCCAGCACTTTGGGAGGCCGAGGCAAGCGGATCACTTGATTGAGGTAAAGAATTCAAGACCAGCCTGGCCAACATGACGAAAACCCATCTCTACTAAAAATACAAAAATTAGCTGGGCATGGTGGCGCACACCTGTAATCCCAGCTACTCAAGAGACTGAGGCAGGAGAATTGATTGAACCTGGGAGGTGGAGGTTGCAGTGAGCCGAGATTGCAACACTGCATTCCAGCCTGGGTGACAGTGAGGCTCCATCTCAAAAACAAAACAAAAAACAAAACAAAACAAAAAACAAAAACAAAAGAAATTCCCCTATCAAGGAAAATACACTTCTACTTCAGGCAGTGAATACATGGCATCATTGGCATGTATTTATGCATGTATTCGATAGGCCAAAAGCAAGGCCTCTTGCACCAGTTAGCCAACTTGTGAATGCATAGGAAAAGTTCTTGAAGGAAATTAAAAGAGCTACTCCAGCGAACACACAAATGATAAGAAAGCAAAACAGCCTTATTGCTGATATGGAGAAAGTGGTCTGGAACCACAACATTCCCTTAAGCCAAAGCCTAATCCGGAGCAAGGCCCTAACTCTCTTCAACTCTATGAAGGCCGAGAGAGGTGAGGAAGTTGTGTTAAGTCTGAAGCTTAGCAGAGATTGGTTTACGAAGTTTAAAAAAGGAGCTGTCTCCATAACATAAAAGTGCAGGGTGAGGCAGTAAGTGCTGATGTAACTTCACCAGAAGGTCTAGCTAAGATAATGGATGAAGGTGGCTTTACTAAATAACAGATTTTCAGTGCAGATGAAACAGCCTTCTATTGGAAGAAGATGCCATCTAGGATTTTCATAGCTAGAGAGAAGTCAATCCCAAGCTTTAAAGTGTCAAAGGATAGGCTGACTCTTGTTAGAGGATACTGAAGTTGGTGACTTGAAGTTGAAGCCAATGCTCCCTTACCGTTCTGAAAATTTATGCTAAATCAATGCTTAGAAATGGAAAAACAAAGCCTGGCTAACACTACATCTGTTTATAGAATGGTTTACTGAATATTAAAGCCCACTGTTAAGACCTACTGCTCAGAATAAGACTCCTTTCAAAACATTACTGCTCGGTCAGAACGCACTGGGCCACCCAAAGCTCCGATGGAGATGCTGTTGATGAATGAATGTCATTTTCATGCATGCTTATCTGACATCTATTCTGCAGCCCATGGATCAAGGAGTCATTTAGAGTTTAAGTCTTATTATTTAAAAAATACATTTCATGAGGTTATGGCTACCATAGACAGTAATTCCTCTGATGGGTCTGGGCCAAGTAAATTGAAAACCTTTCAACAAGGATTCACCATTTTAGATGTCATTAAGAACACCTACGATTTATGAGAGGAGGTCAAAAGATCAACATGAACAGGAGTTTGGAAGAAGTTGATTTCAACCCTCGTGCATAACTGACAAGTTTGAGACTTCAGTGGAGGAAGTAACTGAAGATGGGGTAGAAACAACGGGAGAACCAGAATTAGCAGTGGAGTCTGAAGATGCGACAATGTGCTGCAACCTCATGATCAAACTTGAATAAACGAGGAGTTGCTTCTTATGGACGAACGAAGAAAGTGGTTTCTTGAGGTGGAATCTACTCCTGGTGAACATGCTGTGAACATTCTTGAAATGACAACAAAGGATTTAGACTATTACATAACCTTAGTTGATAAAGCAGCAGCAGTGTTTGGGATAAATGATTCCAATTTTGAAGGAAGTTCTATGGTGGATAAACGCTATCAAACAGCATCATATGCCACGGATAAATCTTTTTGAAAGGTACAGTCAACAGATGCAGCAAACTTTATTGTTGTCTGATTTTCAGAAATTGCCAAAACCACCCCAACCTTCAGCAACCACCACCTTGATCAGCCAGTAACCATCAACGTCATGGCAAGACCCTCCACCAGCAAAAGATTATGACTTGCTGAACGCTTAGGTGATCGCCAGCATATTTTTGCAAAAAGTATTTTTAAATTAAGGCACACACATTGGGTTTTTTAAAGACATAATGCTATTGCACACTTAATAGACTACAGTACAATGTAAACACAACTTTTATATGCACTGGAAAACCAAAAAAAAACAAAAAAAGATAGTGTGACTTGTTTTACTGCAGTATTTGCTTTATTGCTGTGGACTGGTACCAAATCTGCAATATCTCTGAGGTACGCCTACAACAGACAAATCATTAACAGAATAATGTTCTATGCATAAAAGTTAAATGGACTTTTATTAAAAACAAAGAAGCCAGGCATGGTGGCTCATGCCTGTAATCCCAGCACTTTTGCCGAAGAGGGAGGATCACCTGAGGCCAGGAGTTTAAGACCAGCCTGGGCAACAGAGTGAGACTCTGTCACTATAAAAAAAGGGACATATAGGCACAAAATTGGCCAGGCGTGATGGTGCAAGCCTGTAGTCCCAGCTACTCAGAAGGGTGAGGTGCAGAGGTGGCTTGAGCCCAGGAATTGGTGGCTGTGCTGAGCTATGATCATGCCACTGCAGTCCAGCAATAGCCTGTCTCTAAAATAAATAAAGAAAACTTTATACTTTTTATTGTCAATTAGCTTTGTAATTCTGAATCTCAAACAAGCATCCTGAAAACATCTATGCCTTCCTGATCTAAAACAACAGCCTGCCCTTTAGAATTTGGGTAGAGAGCAAAAAATTATCCTGATTTGGGAAAATGCCAGCTTGGCAGCCTGGGTGTGTTCACCAGGAAATTCAGGTAAGTGTGGGAAATTCTAGAGGGCGTGCCTGCTGGGGGTCAATGAATTAAGGACAGAAAAGCCGCCTGAGAAGCACGTCACCAAAGAGATGAGACAAGGTACAGAGATTTGGCCCAGGGAGAGCATCCAGGTGCTACAGTAGAGGCCCAGTCTAGTTCAGTGCCTTTTAGACCCATGGGCCTCCCCACTGGACTTATGCCTGGATCCAAGGAGGGAAAGAGTGACGAACAGAAATCTCTGAAATGTGGAGACCACTGCCTGTGGCTTTTTGTAAGAGGGCACAGCATAAATGGAGACATTGATGGTCATCTTAGGCAGGGTGCTTTCTCTACTTAGGGTTATTTCTGCAGCACACATGAGGACAGATTGGATGCCAATACATGGTTCTTCTTCCTTGGCAGGAGGAGGAGAGGGACTAGCCTGGCCAATGTGGTAAAACCCAGTCTCTACTAAAAATACAAAAAATACAAAAAAACTAGATGTGTGTGGTGGTGCATGCCTTTAATCCCAGCCACTTGGGAGGCTGAGGCAGGAGAATCACTTGAACCCAGGAGGTAGAGGTTGCAGTGAGCCAAGATTGTGCCACTGCCCTCCAACTGGGCAACAGAGCAAGACTCCATCTCCAAACAACAACAAAAACCCCAAAATTAGAGAAGTGTGGTGGCACACCTTTGTATCTCCCACTACTTGGGAGGCTGAGGTGGGAGAACCACTTGGACCTGGAAGGCAGAGGTTGCAGTGAGCCAAGATTGTGCCACTACACTCCAACCTGGGTGACAGACAAAATAAATAAATAAAATAAAAATAAATAAATAAATAAATATAAACAAAAGAGAGACAGGGCGAGGCAGATCTGAGGCACGTCTCTTTCTCTGACCTTTTTGTGGGCTATTCAGCCTTCCTGGTACATTTTGAGTTACATTTTGCTTGAAAATGACTGGTTCTCAATCCTGCTTACCCTTCCATTCTCTTCTCTCCCTGCCCTTCACCTGCTCAGACACACTCCTTTGCCTCTGGGATTGAAATTCTTTTCCTACCACTAAGAGCTCTCCAGGTCCATCCGACGCCATCCTTGACGTGTCTCCAGCCTCTGCTTTGAGTTTAATTCCTGCACTTTCCATGCCCACTTGGCAATAATCTTTGATCAAACCCAGATGAGCTGGGTTCACCACACACATGTGGTGGAATATAGGTCCCTTCTGTGCAGTTCTCAAGCGAGCCAGTCGAAGGTATTACTATCACAAACAGTTCCTTATTCTCAAATGGACTATGATTCAAGAGTCTATTTGTAAGGTAGTTATTGGGCACTTAGAATCCATTTTCCCAGAGGAACGATGTTACAAATTATGGTTGGATCCCACGGCCTGTTAATGCCTGTTTAGTCCAGTTGCTAAAATTTATACTACGCTCTTATTTTAATAAAAAGCCAATTACTGAAAGTTACAATGGACTTAACTGTTATAAGGGGCATAGAAAGTCGGGGCTGGAGGTTTCATATCCAGAAAGATAAAAACTATTCCAAAATCCTCAGTTAGAATTTGCTTTTAGGTGTTAATATTAAACTGTCTATTTCTAGCTTTTGGTGCATGTTCTACAATTGTATTTTCCTTCACAATTAAACACACACACAATTTAATGTTGAAAGTGAGTGACTGTTACTGACAACTGTTCCCTACCTTTTTCCCCAGTTTTGTTCTCCTGTGAACCTCACATTTCTTAGCAAGGTCAGCATTGCCTTTGCATTCCCAGCTTATAAATTAAAATTATGTTATCACTACAGACAGTACCACCTTCCAATCTCAGGAGATGTCGTGCCTCTGCTGATTCCTAGAGGATCCTCAGAGGTTCATCTGGTGAACCCTGAAAGACAGTGGAAGTGCAGCCCTGCTCAACCTAGGGGTACATAGGATCCAAAAGGTGGTTCCACTGTTAATCACTTTGGATTTAATAAACAAGCCAGGACAGATGAAAATTTCTAGAACCTAGATGCATTTCTACCAATTTGCAGACGGCACGAGTCTCTCTTCAAAACTGAATGGTTCCAGCACCACTGAAATCTGCACAGGCAGGAGCCGTCTTCCTCCGTCAGCTCGGCAGGGCCATGAGGGATTTCCAGACACCATGGAGCAGCAGCTGCTGCAGCCCTTACTTTGATGTCCTGTAAATTCCAGTGGGCTCAGAGCTGACCATGCCCAAAGCAGAAGGTTCAAGTTTCATTAGCAGCACTTCAACCACACCATGCTTAGCCTTCGAGTTCCAGGGCAGACTCCCTTCTCCTGAATTAATTGGGCTATTGAGTATCTAATGATGATGCTCTTTCTTTATCCCACACATTCAATGTTTTTTCTTCCCCTCCATGAATCTCTTTTTCCTGTCCCCTGACGACCATCACCTGTGTCTTTTCTCACCATCGCCTTCCCCCATTCTTCAGATCATTCCCTGCCCAGCCTCCCACACCCAGTGCAGCTGCACTCACCATTTTCCTGCCACTTTCATGTTCTTTTTACTATCACGTTCAATTCCAACATAATCACACCTCTTTCTTGACAGCACTAATACTCTCAATGCTTTTGTATTTATAGAACTTAATGAGAGTAAATGGTAAAATTCAAAGCACAAATATAGCAAATCCACTCTGGGCTAACAAAAGCTGCCAAGGCTGAAGCCGAAGTAATTACATAAGGCCTCCACTCTGGCAGCTGCTGGTGGCAGGTAAAGCCTGTACCTTTTTGCTCTGAATATTGCTTTGTTCCAATCTAGGAATACCCCTAAATTTAAAGTCCATAAGTAGATAAGAGAAATTTCTGTTAAACATATAACATTTCAAGGACTACCTATAATACCAATAATTCAAAGGAAGACAGGATGATATCTCACAGGCATTAAGCAAACATTTTCAAGAGATGTTTGGCTTCTCACCTGCAAGCACCCAGGTGCCAGTCTGGTACCCTCGGGTTATCTCTTCTCACTTACTCCATGACACGTTTCTCTACACTGGCCATCCCTACCTCCCACAAAATATTTCTATTTCCAAAAACAAAAAAACAAAAAACAAACCAAAAAAACTCTTATCCTCAGAATAAGCCAACCCAATTTATTGAATTCACACTAGCATGCAAGCCTCTACAGAAATACTCTTCTGTTAATCAGCTTTATTAAGATACAACTGACATACAGAAAAGCTGACCCATTTTAAGCACACGATTCAACAAGTTTTGCCAAAGGTAGAGTCAGGTAACCCCGGCCACAACCAAGATACGGAACCCTTTCATCATCGCCCAAGTTCCCTCCTTCCATGCTGCACACAAGTCCCTTCCTGCACCCCAGGCTCTGCTGACCTTTCGTCTACCTCTTTTCACTACGGTTTGACCTCTTCTGGAATGTTACATAAACAGAATCACAGTTTCCAGTCTTTTCTGTGTGGCCTGTTCACTTAGCCTGATGCTTTCAGATTCATCCAATATTAATGCACATGTCAACAGTTTATTCTTTCTGTTGCCAAGCAGTATTCCAATGTATGGACACAGCACAACATGTTTCGGTGTTCACCCATTATTGGACATTTGGATTGTTTCCACTTGGAGGATATTATGAATAATTCTTCTATGAATCTATGTGACTAGTCTCTGTGTAGACTTATGTTTGTATTTCTCTTGGGTAGAAACCCAAGATGGGAGTTACCCAGTCATACCACACATACAGACACACACAGATCAAGTGCATATTTAACCTCCCAGAAACTGTAAGGCTGTTTTCCAAAGTGCCTGAGTCACTGTGGGTTCCCAGGTGAGCTCACAGGTGAGCTCTGCCACGAGTCCATGCTCACCAACACCTGCAAGCTGAGTCTCCTTAATTTTAGCCTTCCAGTGGGTGCATAGTATTAGATTTAGTAGTTCTAATTTGCATTTCCCAAATAACCAATGGTGTGTTGAAGACCTTTTAAATGCTTAATGAATGAACCGAATTTCTGTTTGCTGAGATTTCAAGACACATACAGTGGGACGATTCAAGAACACCAGGGACGGCCGGGCGCGGTGGCTCACACCTGTAATCCCAGCACTTTGGGAGGCCGAGGCCAGTGGATCACGAGGTCAAGCAATGGAGACCATCCTGGCTAATACAGTGAAACCCCATCTCTACTTAAAAAAAAAAAAAAATACATAAAATTAGCCGGGCGTGGTGGCGGGAGCCTATAGTCCCAGCTACGCAGGAGGCTGAGGCAGGAGAATGGCAAGGAGGCGGAGCTTGCAGTGAGCGGAGATCACGCCACTGCACTCCAGCCTGGGCAACAGAGCAAGACTCCATCTTAAAAAAAAAAAAAAAAAGAACACCAGGGACATACTGTGTGCATGAACTTGCCTTGTCTAAGAAGCTCGCTCACAGGGTAGCTGAGATACACTAATTTTAGTTTCTTTCTTTAAAAAAAAAAAAAAGTCACAAATTTCTTAAAAACCCACATTTTCCTGATAAAGCATCCCAGGCAGTGTTAGAGGACAGACTGAGGAAGTGAGATGCGTAAACTGGCCATGCTGTTAATGAACAAGTGTCATTTATAAGAAAGAGACTATTTATGTACTCGGCCTCCAGAGCCTAGAAAGTTTGAACACTATTCATTACTACTATTTACTGAAAGAAAATTTGACTAACAGTGTGACAGGGCTGAAATCATTCAGGTAAAAAAAAAAAAAACTCTGAAGATATTTCCTGTTTTCATTTCTCAAAAGGTATTAAATAGCAACCCTTAATACACTTATTCTTTTCCCCAAACTAAATTTTATTTTAATACCAGGAATCCTCTTATATGCTAAATAAACAAATCATTGAATAGCTCTGTACAGTAATCTCTTAAAATAAGGCATTTGTTTTAAGAAGCATTTACTACTTGACTGTGGATCCTTTTTGTAGTTTTTAGAACATGGAATTCGCCTTAAAATAGATGGTTTTTTTCTATAAGAAAATTATTTCAAAGTGGGATCTTCCTACAAGAAGAATGTGAAATCAGCATTTGCAAGCCACCACTCAGCTGTGTATCAAATGACCTCCACAATCCCACGGAACAGTTGCTTGTCACACCATTTGCCCAGAGTGGATCTCTGGAAGTCACTGTCTACTTCAGGGACACAATGAATCACTGCCACATTTAATATCATCACTCTAACTAGGAATAGTTTTACTATGAACATAACAACCTTCGCTTAATTAATTGCCCGACCTTTGAGGATTAACATTTTCAACTTTAACATATTAATGATACGGCTGTTCCGCTTACTATTTCTAAAGTCTCCTTGATAATTGGGAAAATTATCAAGTGCCCAAGCAGAACACAACGGGGATTACATTTACAAACTAAAAATGAAACTACTGGATAAATTATTTTCTAGACAACTTAAGTTTACAAAGAGCGTTTTTAATAACTATGTGATTAAGTATATCAGGTAAATTTTACTAAAGGAAGATAAAGGGTTATTGATGTCATTAAGTTCTTTATTTGGCTCGCAGTGACAAATGTTGATATATGTTCCACCAACATAAGCAGCACGTAAGTGGTGCAGTCGTTACAATTCTTGAACTCATTATCTGCTTTAAGATAAAACCAGTTTCTTAAAAGACATGCTAAAACTTTTAAAGCAAACCTCACAGATGCTGTATAAGAAAATGAACATGTTAATCTCAATTATTTAACTTCCTGACTCCTGGAGATTTAAACTTATAACTTCAATATTTTGAAGACACAGTCACCACACTTACTGTCTCCAAGGTCTCTGACTCTTTTAGCAAATATAATGTGCCCAGGCTGTATTTAGTCTTGTGCAAACAGCAAATGAAAACAGTGACAAATTCTGAAAGAGAAACCGTGAAGGGAGATTTAAAAATATTCTAAATGCATGTGTGGCAGCTGCAGGTTGTGCAAACTGGCAGTGAAGATCATAGCCACAGGACGAAAATGGGAGCACAGGCTCACATTTGGAACCTGCTGAAGCAAAGGTGCCAGACAGAAAGGGCTAAAGCTGGGCTGTCCCCTACAGGCTCCCAGGCTGCAGGTGAGCCCACAGGGCATGGTTCTGGAAAGCCCTTCCAGCAGGACCTCCTCGGTGCTCCCTGAATCATCAGGCGTTGGGGAGTACAGACAGAGTTACATGAGAGAAAAGAACAGCTGTCTACAAATCCTCTGCTATATCAGGAAAATATCTCATGCTCACATGGGACACTGTTACCACATTTAAAATTGGAAATACTTTCTACATGAGAGTCTCCACTTGGTAATGACATTGGCACACTCTAGGATACATTTCCGCTGGTGGCCTCAGCACTGAAGATACAGTGAGGAAGAAGTCTCATCTTCTCCCTGACACACACTTGGCCAAAAGACTCCTGACTGTGCAGAACCCATAACCAACCAGGGTGGGTGAGGGTGGGCTTTGGGGCAGGCGGGGCTCTCCTCACCATTCTTTATCCTACACAGACTGGCAAGTAGTCAAGATCATGGAGATAGATGTTAACACTGAAACACAGAGCAAGAAACAAAATCCTGTGATTAACTCTTAGGCAGGAAGGGCCTATAATGTGCACAGGATCCTAGAGACCCAAGAGTTTCAGAATGAAACAGGGACACAACAGCACAAAACAGCCAAAGATCCCCGCACGTCTGGCTGTTGGCGCAGTGAGTATCCCAGGCCTGTAAAGTGTGGTGAGCCACAGGCTTGAGTCAGGAAGGTGCTGGAGGGTGGGGACTCTGGCAGGCTGGGAGGAAGCACTTGGAATTCATCCCAGAGTCTACAGGGAGCTTGTGAAGGTTTGTATGGATAGAAATAGCATACTTGAATTTTTATTTGTAGATCACCCACCAACAGTATGGAAGATGGATTGGAACAAGGACCCAGGTCAGTTAAAGAGGTTGAGGATGCTGGGAGCCTAACCTCTGCCTATGGTTATCACCCCTGCCTGCGATAACAGACAAAACCAAGAAGTGTATTTACTGAAAAGAATAAACAGTGCTCGGTGAACGGTGAGAGGACCAGAGAGGAAATGGGGATAATAGGTGTGTGGCCAGCAGAAAAAGGAGCCAATCCCTAAGAAAGCAACAAGCAAAGAACTGGGGAGGGGTGGGGATCAAGCGACGGCAGATCAGAAGTCGCTGAGTATCAATGCCATAGAGAGCGAGCTGGCTCTTTGGTTTAAGAGCCGCCTACTGCTCCCTGCGATTGCGATGGGAAGGCCTCCTGGGATGGTGGGGGATCAGGAAGCCTCTCTAGCCCCTGAAACACCCAGAACTGCTCTCTAGGGACACTGCTGTGCCTGGAGACAGCCTGATGAGAGTCACTTCCACCGCTATGACCCCATTAGCATCTATAAATTTCAAATGAGCATCCGGCAGCTGTCACTTGCTCTTTGTGGATCATATAAGCTTTCGATCAATGTTGGCTAAAGAATGGAAAAAGATCACCTGGGTCGCTTCCTTACCACTCCCCCACTGGGTGAAAAAAGCAAACAAACAAATCACCTAGCAAACTGCAGGTGCTGAAGAAATGCTTGCCACCTCTTGTTTGGGGACTATCTGCTGCCTCCTGAACTCGTGACCCCGGCCAGAGCACTCCGCTCATGGCCGCTGTGGGCCATGTGCTGTCCTCTGCTCCACGACTACCTTCTGCACTGGGGCAGCAACAAGGGCCTTCTGATAACATTTAGGAAAATATTTGAGACTTTAGCTTGGTAGGCCATTCATACAGTCAATCAGCAGTCATGAAACATTGACTATAGGAACACAGCTGTGCACAAAACTTCCAAGGCCCAGCTCTCAATGGGCTTACACATTAGTGAGGGGACAGACACTACACAAATAAAAACAGAACATGGTGTCATGAGCTGTCAAGAGCCATGGATGAAAACCAAGCAGGGTTTGGGAAGCAGGAGCCCATCAGAATCTTGGGCATTCAGGGCCGTGGTCAAGAAGACTGAGACTTACCTGAGAACGGAAGTAGAACAGCTTATACCTCAGTGCACAAAATGTCCTGACAGTGAATTTGAGTGACCAGGAAATACAATCAGTAGGTTGACAAGAGGTTAATTGTTCATTCCATTAAAAAAATATATTTATAAGCCAAAATTTAAAAGCCAAGAGATTCCACAAGAAAACTCTGTTATCTCCCTTCTCTTGAAACATGACAGTGTCTGGGAGTTCTGGGCCCACGTTCCCACTGAACTTGTTACCCCTGAGAAATAAACATACTCGCTCTTGGCAAGGTGCCTCCCAGTCCCTACCGCCTCCCTGATACTGGGATACTGAGTGTCACTGTCATTTAGCATATACTGCTTGTTTTTTCCTCTGGACCCACCTCGCTATTAGAAGTGGGAATCAAGACAACCAGGGTGGCTGTAAGTTTCTGGTTTGGAGACGGGTCTCCTTGGAGCACTCCATCATGTTCCTGCCCCACAGGCCCGTGCTGCATCCGCTCCTTGTGAGCCCCATTCTCTGTGATTTCCAACAGGACAGAACTCATCCCGAACAGTAGTCCCATCAGGCATCCCAAATATAGCATGCCCCAAACCGAGTTCCTGGCCCCCTCCCTCCCATGCCCGCACGCCCCCTGCATGGAATAGTTATGGAACACTTCTATCTCTTTCAGTCCAGGACAGCTCCATGCTTCCAGGCACTCACACCAAGAATATGAGAGTCATTCTTCTTCCATTCTGTCATGCCCCATATATTCAATCAATCAGCAAATAATGCTGCCTGTGCCTCTGAAATGCATCTAGGCCCTGACCATATCTCACCAGGCGACTGCTAAGGTCACCCTCCCTCACCTGGACCATCTGAGCAGCCTTCTGAACTGTCTCTGGGCCTCCACCCAGCAGAGAAACCCTGTTACCATGGAAGGCAGGTCCTGCCACTGCATTCAAAGTCCTCTCAAGCTTCTGGTCTCCATCTGAATAAGAGCCAAGTGACTTCTGATGGCTGGCGAGGCCCAGCACCCCTCTGACCTCGTCTCATGCCAGAGCCCCCACTAACTTTCTGCTTTTCTTCTAATAGGCTGACCTGCTGCTCCCTTGCATCCATTCCCCCAGATTTCCATGTGGCTCACCCCACTTCAATGTGGCTTCTTAGGGAGGCCCTCCTGAGTGCCCCCATTTAAAATCACACTTCCCCACGCAAACTCCTTATTTCCCTTTCCTCCTTCATTTCCCTCGGGGTACGTACCATGTTCCATCTTCTACATCTTTTACTGACACATTTTGCTCACTGTCCACCTCCCCACTAAAGAATCAGCTGCAGGGGCCAGGGATTTCCTGGCCTATTCTTTCACGATTGTATCTCCAGGGCCGAGGGCACAGCCTGGCCTGCAGGGTATATTCAAATATTTACTGAATGAAAGAATGACATGAAAAAGGTAAAGATGGGAAACAGGGAGTCCAGTTCAGAGACTATGCCATCACCCACATATCTAATTGGCCTGGTCAGAAGGAGCAGCAGGACTGAAGTTTTTACAGAAGCAAAGGGGACTGGGCTTGGTAACTGAGTGTGAGGCCCAGGCAGGGACTGTGTCTAAGGCTGTCACCTCCAACTACAGCTTATCAGCCTTCATGGAGATGGAGGAGGCCAGAGGGTGACAGGATAGGAGGGGTTGGGGAGGAACCACAGGCAGGAGGAGTCAATTTGTAAGCAGGTTAATTAAATGAGTTGATTAATATATATATTAATACATTCTTCTCAGGCATAATTCAAAGCCTAACAAACTCTTCCAAGACAACTTTCAAGGTTTAAATTATTTCTAAATGTATTAAGCCCAAGACTCAAAAGAGCTCAAATTCACTCAAGTATATACGCTACAGGTTACACTCCATCCTCCAGAACAAAAGAAAATTTACAAATACCGGGAATACGTGGGAGATGATGACTTGCAGAAGACCAGTGTCCCCAGTGCTTGAAACTATGTGGAGAACAAAAAAAAGAGAAGTGGCTCTGTTTTCCAGACTTACATTTAATAGGTTCTAAATCCAGCACAGATTTGACCTTTGCTTTAAATAGATTTTCTTGGAGAGGAGGGAAGAAAACATTGATTCATCCGAGACTCCTGAACGACCTACTGTTCACATTACTTGGAATAAAGTCTGCTTTAAATCAGAATTCTTGAGACATAGAAATAAATATACCAAGAGGTTTCTAATTTTGTGCTTTCACCAACTGATTATTTTCATTCACAACAGTGGACGAACTTGATAGGGTCTTTCCAGAAGAAGGCCATGGCGGCCGAGCAGAGAACACAGCAGAATCAATCAGATCAATGCAAGCAGGCTCAGACTTCAGCTTGTCTTGAGATCAACACTTCCAATTGAAAAAATAAGAGAAGTATGTGAAATGGAGATGACTCTTCAGGGTTTTCCAAGGCCTGAGTTAATTTAGCAACATTTGAGGAATAAAGGAAATGGAGGAGCAAAAATATTTCCAGTAAGACTGAGAAAGGTTAAACCAGAATCATTCACTATTAAGACTGTTCACACGGTAAACCTGAAACATACAAACTTCTCACTCTGTTAAGCGCAGTCAATAAGATCAACGTCAAACACTCAAGGGCTAACTAGCTGGTTAATAATATTACCCTGGACGGAAGCCTTTTTATTACAGCTTATTCGTTAGCAATTTTGCTTCCTCTCAAACCTTTTAAGCATCTCATTGTTCACTTTATATCACAGTTATAAGATAGTTGGAGAAACAAATAAAAATAGAAATCCGCTTTACTATTTGATTCTCTTTAAGGAAGAAATATGAAAATGTACTTTGTGTTTGTGTACCATGCAAATAAATGACCCAAAGGCACCGGGCAGGTAAAAAAAAATGCCAGGACATTAGGAGTAGTGAGGACTGTGGAAAACTGGAAAGTGCCTGCCCCCACCTAACGATGTTCACAGTGCTGTCCAAACAAAACACCACTGCAGGCTCAACTTGGCCTTCTTGACCATCAATTTGCCACAAAATCAAGAATGACTAAAAATTCATAATTAAAAAAAAAAAAAGGAAATGATGGTTTGGATAGCATTTTGTTGTTGTTGTTGAAACTCTGAACAACACTTGAACAGGCTTTCCCAAGGCCACCATTCGTAATTCCACATGGCTCCTACCTCCCCCTACTGGTTAGAGGAAAGCAAGGGCAACGAGGCACTTCAGTTGAGACGAGAATTCATTCCTGCCAACTATCATTTCAGAACTCTAATGACAAGAATAAAACACAAATGTGTAGACTGAAACCCACGTAAGTATTAGTCCACACACACAAAACTACACACAAGATCTAGTAGAATTATATGACTCTACTACAAAATCACACATTTTGAGAAACTTACATGTCTAGAACACTAACAAGCAAGAGGACCAACTGCAGCCCACACGGACAGCGATGATGCAGAACTGCATACAAATTGCTCACTACAGTCTCAACCACAACCTCACCTTGGATGCTGCAGCTGCTACAGGCTTCATGTCTAAGGGCAATGTGCGAACGTGAGGCCCTCCTTCCAAGTTGTTTCCTGGTCTATTTCATCCTATACACCACTACTAAAATAACCTCAAATGTAATATCAGCAAGTCACTTTTCTGTTTATGATCTTTCGCTACGTATATCTTATCAAACACAATACTTAGAGATCCAATTAATGCTTACTTTCTGAGTTTATGTTTTACCTTATTAGGGCTTTCAACCTTTTATGGTAAATGACCACAGAATCTCCCCCTAATTGCATGAAGAATTTTTTCCCGAAAACCCAAAGCAAGCCTATTAGGTGTAAAAGAAAGCCATAAATGTATGTGAAACCAGCCAGAAGGGAACTGGCTTATACTGCAGGCCAACGCTGAGCTCCAACCCCTGTGAGAGCACTACCTCATAGTCCTAAAAGTAATCCACCCACCTGGGGGCAGGCGGGCTGGGGAGTTCAGGGGACGCTTTAATGTTGTAAACCAATACACCTAAGTGAATCCTCAGGGTAGGCCTAGCAGTACAAGAACTTTGGGGAAAGACATCCTGCAGCTGAGAACCAGGTTCAACATTCTTGAGGCTGTAACTCAATCGGCCAGCCTGCAGAAACTCAGCAAATAACGGCTTTCTCGAGAAAGCGAGCAGAGAAGCCTTCCAGAGAGTCAGTGGTGTGCCCCGTCAAGAGAAAATAACTCGTAATAAAGAAGGTGGAGAAAATTACTCTTGTATGAGCTTTAAGAGTCTTCATGACAGATGAGGAGAACTGTGGCCAATTAAAGCAGCGCACCAACTAAGAAAACAACTGCCGGGGAGCGTGCCAGCCTGCTCCAGCCTCTCAGGCTGAAGGTGACTGAAGTCCCAGACTCAGACTCAGGGGAAGGATTTCATGCCTGATTATCATCTCTCAAAACTATAAGGTGTTTGCAGAGGAGGGGGGAGGCAGGATCTGATTAACAGGGAAACCCACAATAAGAGTGGAAGGTCGAGAAGATGGGCCATGGCAATGGAGTGCAGCTAACAGATACCAGCATCTTCACGAAAGCTGCATGGCACTTCTTACTACAAAAAAGAGTCTAAATTACAGAGAATGGTGATCACGTTTTTTTTTTTTTTTTTTTTAATTTTGCTTTTCTTCCGCTATAGTTACGCACAGAAATGGATACACAGTAATTTTGTTTCTATCTGACACATTTTGGTGCATCAGCCAAGGACACAGTGCTCTCTCAGCCTGGGCTCTAGTCCAACGCTGTCACCCGATGGGGGCCCATCACTCTGACAGTTACAGGGCAAACCAGACCACATCCAGGGCAGCCAGTCCCAGGTCTTCCTTTGTTCTCAACTATTTTCAAGGATAGGTAAGAATGGAACTAACCACTGAGGGTTGTTCCCACCCCCAACAACATCCAAGATGATCATTTTCACGCATCTTTGGCACATAAATCATTTGGAGGTGTTTTCAAAGAGTTGTCTGTTTTGTCTTGGTAGAGAGAGGGAGCTAAAAAGAGAAAAATTAAATACTCATCTCTAAGAAGAAGGAAACACACCTGTCCACAAGTTCAGACTATCTCTATTTCTCTGTTTCCACCAGGAGCCATCTTTTGTTGTTGTGGGAGCAGCCATTCTCGTAATCTGCCTGGAGGCGTTTCCAACGGCTCCCTGCCTGCACGTTTCCCTGCATGGACTGAACAAGAGGTACCACGCCCTAACCCTGCAGCACCAGGACTGGAGAGTACACACAGCACGTGCCATCATCCAGAATTATATACCTGCCAACCCCTGAAGAGTGTGGAAAAATTAAAGTAAACCCTAAGTGAGGGGTACGTAAACATTTAATTTTACACTCAATGTGGGAAAAATCTTCTAAAATGTTAGCATTAATCCCAAAATCATTTTCCAACACAGGAGAAGCTCCAGGCTAACAAAGTAAAGACACCCATTTTCATCATACCCTAACTGGAGTCATGGGAGGCGGAAAGACAATCAAGCAGGCTGGGTATCCGGACACTCCCTACATCCTCCATATTGTCAAGTCTGTTTCGTCGGACACGGATTTTTCTTTACTTTATTTTTCCTAAACAGTTCCTCAACCCCTTCAAAGACTTTTCTCCAGAAAGCCATTCTAGAAGTTCTAGTTTTCCTAGAGGATCTTGCAAAAGGAATAAGTCACTTCAATTCCAATTGTTTCCCTCCCTTCAGAAAAATATACTGAGTTATATTGTTTGAATGAGTTGTCTGCAATTAGAATTCTTTTGGGCAGGGAGTGGGAAGCACCTTGACCCAATTCAACCTGAAGTCTTCCATGCTATTTAAATATACAGTGTCCCTTTTATAATACTTCTAAAAGAAACCAAGTACCCACACCAAGTACAACCTAAACCCAAATGCCAGCAACTGACAGGCCTGGGCCGCTGAGATAATACAAACATGGTTGTAGAGAGCACCTTCGTGGCAATGGCAAAAGCCCCTCTCTTTGCTTTCAAAGAGACTGGGGTACAAGGAGCCTTAGGATGACATGAGCAGTTAGCTATGGAGGCTACAGAACACTCCAGAACATTCCCCTTCCATTTTCTTCACTCTATCTCTCCGTGTTGTGCTCCAAATTTTCAGCATTGCATCCACGGTTCCTACCCTGGTCTCCATCATCTTCGTTTCCGCTTCCCTCGAGCCATGGTGTCAGTTTCCCGGGGCTGCTGCAACCAAGTACCACAAACTGGGTGGCTTAAAACAACAGAAAAGTACTCTCTCATAGCTCCTGGGGCTAGAAATCTGAATTCAAGGTAGCCACAATCCCCCTGAAACCTGTAGGGAGGATCTTTTCCTAGCCTCTTCCCCACTTCCGGTGACAGGCTGCCAATTCCTTAGCACACAGCTGCAGCTCACTTCCGTCTCGGCCTCCATCAGCTCATGGTTATCCTCCATGTGTGTGCATCTCTTCCCTCTTCTTAGAAGAACATCAATCATTGCAGGAAAGCCTCAACCTATGAACTCATCTTAACTAATCTGCCATGATTCCATTTCCAAATCAGGTCACATTCTACGGTACTGAGCAGGGAGGTTTAGGACTCAACAACTCAATGTATCTTTTCAAGAATGCAATCCAACCCACAAAAGCCCCACAATTAGCACAGCCACACCCAAGAACCTAGAGCATGAAATTTCTCTCCTGTTCAATTTCTGCCCCCACTTTAATTCCACCTGTCTTGTTTGAAAAAGCGTTTTGCTCTATAAGCCACTGTGAATCACTCTAGACCGGTATTCCTCGGTTTAACCCACCTCTCCAACTACCTTGAACTTCATGAAGACTGATGCTGTCCTAATCCCCTGGACCTCCTATCTTCCCTAATCCACAATCAACAATCTATGTTCTTAACTCAATCTATAGAACGTCAAAGGAGAAAGACACTGACAATGTCAACTGGTCTCTTCATGTCACTAACCTGGAATGGGCACAGGGTGGTATCCTTCACCCAGGCCTCTCCAGATCATCCTTAACAATGACCACCTTTGTTTCAGAGCACTGATTCATTATTTCAAAATAACACACTCAAATCCTGACTGTGTGCTAGTAGGCATTTAGCTTATGTTCAGGTGTCTATGGTATACAAGATTAATAGAATCCCTTAACTCCAAGAATTGAAAGTATGTGAAAAATACGAACACATAAACATGTAGTGCTAACAGCCATAAGTGTCATGGCCACCATACAAGCGGTAAGAAAACTACGCTTACCTTGAGGAAGACCTAACACCCAAGGAAGTCAAATCGCATTATCTGCCCCAAAATTTATCCCTGGCCTTCCTCTAATGCTACATGGCTGCCTGGGTGATAACACTCTCTTGCCTCTTGCAAAACCTCAGACACTGCTTCTGGTGGTTGGCTTCCAAAACCAATCTCAATTTGTTCTCTGTGCTTACAACCAGCAAGTCCTGTTACCATTTTCTATCAGGATGTTCCAGTAGTATAGAGAATTTAATAAGTCCAAAACAAAGCCTATCATCTGGATTTCTAGTATTCCTCTCTTTCTGCCTCAAGGTTAACGTTGCCACCATTCTCTCAATCATTCAAACCCCGAACCCTATTATCTTTTGTAAGCCTTCATTCTCCTTCATCCTATTGCCTTCCTCCCATTGCTTACCTGGTTTCCAAGTGTAATTTTAAAATTCTAACTAGAGGCCTTTATTTCTGTTGTCTCCCTAATTTTTCCATTACCATATTCTTTTTTTTTTTTTTTTTGAGACGGAGACTTGCTCTCTCACCCAGGCTGGAGCGCAGTGGCGTGATTTCCGCTCACTGCAAGCTCCACTGCCTCCCGGGTTCACGCCATTCTCCTGCCTCAGCCTCCCGAGAAGCTGGGACTACAGGCGCCCGCCACCACATCTGATTAATTTTTTTGTATTTTTAGTAGAGACGGGGTTTCACCATGTTTGCCAGGATGGTTTCGATCTCCTGACCTCGTGATCTGCCCGCCTCGGCCTCCCAAAGTGCTGGGATTACAGGCGTGAGCCACCGCGCCCAGCCTCCATTACCACATTCTTGATTCATGTTGTCATTAACTCACAGTGGTTACTGTAAAGACACCTTCACTGGATTGTCTTTCTTTGCCCCTGCAACCCAACTTATACATAATTTGCATTTTTGTAGCATGTTACAGCTTACTGCATGCTTTCACATACATCACTTTCCTCCACACAGCAGCCTCCAGTCATAGGGAGATTAAGAATTATTCTCCTCATTTTATGAGGAAGCCAACAGCCTTAAAGGTGAACTGACTTGCCCAAGGTCACAGAGCAGGTGAGCGGCACAGCGACAATTCAACCCCAGGACTAATTTCCAAGGTAGGGCTTCCCAGCTATCCTGCTACCAAAGTTGTCTTTACAAACAACAAGGCTTTACCAGGTCTCTGCTGCATAAAACGTGTGCTGGAAGGTAAGCTGCCACCCAGGAGCTGTCTTGCAGAGCCGGCTCCTCTGCGTGACTCCACCAGTCCTGCCCTCCTGCCTCAGAAGAATCCCACCTGTTGGCACACTCTCAGGGCCACAGGCAGCACTATAGAAAAGTGCCAGAGCTGCCCCAGCAGCATTTACCTTGGCATCTGGGGTCTAGGGAATTCAATCAACTCAGCAGCTCCCCAGTGGGGCCTTTTTATCCTATAAACTCAGCAGTACTCCCGGCCACATCCTCTGCCTGCTGCCAGCCTGTCACTAAGGGCCTCTACCCTTCTCCCCAGGCTATTATCTGCCTTCTTCATTTGTTGCTGAAATTACTGCCTGAGACACAGAACTCTGTTTTCCCCCATACTCCACAACTACTAGCTTGATGAGCCCAGCCTTCCCCACAGAGGCAACAAATGTTTAACAGAATCCATTAATCACCAAGTGCCTCGGCAGGTGCTAGGCACACAGAGTTGAAGGCCAAGTTCTTGTCATCAAGAACCACCTGCACCTCTATTACTTATCCACTCTATCTTCTGGGTCGCCTGAGCTATCATGAGTCATGTTCCATTCCTTTTGAAGTTCTTACATTCCTGCCTTCTTTCCATCATTAAAATTTGACTTTCTGTAAAGGTATTACTTGCCTCATAGCCCTCTATAATATCCCCCACCTCTTCTCATTTGCACCAGATCACCACGGTGCTCCTTCCAGAATCTGTGGACCACTAACTCTCATCATCATTCCTTAAAGTCCGAAGCCCACACTATCCACTAGCACCCATCTGCTTTGTTCCCATCTGCTTTGCCATGAGTGAACTGACTCCTTCATGTTCTTTTTGAGGAGAGAGGAGACTGAAATGTTTGAATTCAAACACAGGCTGAAGACCATGAGAAGACAGTCCCCTATAGAAAACTATAACAGAGAATACAGGCCACCTATCTCTCCCGTTGTCCTCTATTCACCTTACACTTCACCAAGGCCAAGATCTTCTATACTCCTCAAACTGATCTTCATGTTCACACATTATCCCAGAGCTACCTGGACCACCTCCTGTCTGTCCAAGTGCCATGCCTTCTTCAGAAGGGAATTAAATGTCTCTCCACCATCACCCAGGTCTCATATGAGTTATACCAACATGGCTTTTCTTGACTACCTTCTGCATTCTCCCTTCTGATACATTATATTCAATCTGTACAGATGGCAAAATTTGGGTAGGTTTAGAGGCCAGGCTAAAGAGTTCACATTTCAAGTCTTAAAGAAATTGAAAACCATTATGAGTCTGGATCAGTGTTGTCCAGTAAAACTTTCTATGATGTTTTAATGTTCTGGACTGTCTATAGGTGGCTACCGAACGCTTGAAATGTGGTGAGTGCCTCTGGGGAACTAAAACCTTGATTTTATTTAACGTTAATTAATGCGATTTTAAACAGCCCCATGTGGCTAGGAGAGACCATAGTGGGCAGCAGACTTCTAGACTAAGCTGATGCCACAACAGAAGAGTTTTTAAAAGGCGAGTCTGCTGCAGTAGGATGGAAGATGGTGTGCAGGGCGTTTAGCAAGAGAATCCTGTCCCAGGCAATGATCTGGCCCAGAGATTTCCCTTCCTCTGGAAAGGAAAAGAAAAAACTCCTCTTCCCTATAACAAAGGCACAAGGAAAAGAAAAACAAAAAAAGAAGTTGGAGGTTTCCTAAATCCCTTCAAAAGAACAAACCTACAAAACATAAGACACCTTTTTGTTTAGGAGTTTTAACTTGTCAAATTGGGAGTTCCCTGTTGAGTAACTCTAGCAACAAGAGATTTTATTCGACTACAGAGAATACTGGCCTGTATTCTCTGCTATAGTTTTCTGTAACATGCACACAAGTATACACGTATACTTTCATCAAGTCAAACACACAAACAGGTTCCAGAAGGGATATGTAAAATTTTTTAAAAAATAACTTAATATGTTGTCTGTCTTTTCCTTTCCACTTGGCAAACTTCAACCTTTTTTACTTTCGACAGGTAAAATAGGGCTTTCTGGTGAGGCATAGTGAAGCTGGTTGAGCTGGTTGGGTAGTGTGAGGCACTCACTTGCAATAAAGTGTGTGACCAGGACAATGACTGCAGTGTCCTGAGGCAGAGTTCATGTGTGGCCTCAGAACTCAATTACATGTCACCCTTCTGCAGACCCCTGAGATGACCTCTTATTTCCCTGCCATCCTCCACCTCCCACAGGTCTGTACCTTTCCAGGACAACTCAAGCCGGGGAAAGAGCTACTGAGATAAGATGTACTGAGGATAGCAAACGTAGAAATATCTAAGCTAGATGAGGGAAGAAAGAATCTAGCTCATTCTTCCCCCAAATGCCTGTGAATATTTAAAGCATTTTAAAGACATCTATGCTTATGATGTCAAGTCAGAAACATATTCTCTAATTTGAAATTCCAGTTTTCTGATCCAGACCACCAATGAGATCATTTGCAGCTAACCACTGCCTACCTATCAGAATATCTATCCTTCAAGGCACTACTGATTCTTAAAATATACATATATAATTTGTTTTTCTGTTATTAAGATACAATATTTTACACACTTATGGGTTACGTGTAAGTATTTTTGACATGCATAGAATATGTAATAATCAAGTCAGGATATTTGGGGCCTCCAATACCTCGAGTATTTTTCGTTTCTATTAATATATGATTGTAAAAATATACATAATTTAATTATGTTAATTTGATTTCTATAACATGAATCAAAGCAGGAAATGATTAATTGCGGCATTTCAACTACAAATGTTTTTTTCGCATGCAAAGCCCTCTCTATAACTCCATCAGCAGCATCCAAGCCTGCCTGTCAAAGGTGAGCTTGTCCAACCCGGGAACACCGGCACAACCCAGGAGAGTATTTTCAAGACTCTTCCAAACATGTTCCCTCTCGGAAATACACTAATCACAACAAAATTAAAGCCCAGATCTTTCAGAACCTGTCTATATGATATTCATTTCTTCCTACTTAGAGTGTAATGGTTTCACATTCTGTTAAAAGAACAAAAGATATTCACCAGAAAAGGCTGTGTTATCTCATTTCCCAAAATATGAAAATAAAAAGCTATTTGATAAAACTTATTACTTACGCATATGTGCAAGTGTCTGAAAACAACTGGAGGTATTTCCCAAGGAACACCTCTACGCCAGGCCTGGTTTGATCCTGTCTGTCCTGTTCTACAACTCCCCTAGCCACCAGGCTTGATTTCCACTGCGGAAATGTGTAAACACAGGATGCCCTCTGGAAAGGAAGAATGCTAGACATTTTTAAGCACTTACAGATTGACAACTGCTGAGGAGTGGCCCCCAGAGAAATTCAACATGGTTTCCTCCACCTGGTGTTACGGGTCATGCAACACAAATGTAAAGAACAAAGCGGACACTATAGAGGTAACATTGCTGCCATTCCAAAAATTCTGCACTACGAGGGCCCCAAGGCTCCACCATGTCTGTTTCATATGCTCAGCTTTACAAAAGGCGAACCATCTAGCTGAACACTCAGACAAGCAACTGAAACTTAGGGACAAAGGGAAAAAGAAAGAGCAGGAGGACTCCCATTTGGTTCCAGAACGCACCCATTAAAACAGACAACAGAAAGAAGTCAAGGGTCCTTCTAGACTTACGTCCATTTTGGTGACTGAAATTCGCTTTCAAATTACTCAGTGGCACGACCAGCAAATCTGATATGTTCACAAGTTCAAAATTATCTTTTGAAGGCGAGTGAGAAATAATTTGTACTTGGTTTAATCCTATAACCAAATTCTTACCTCAATACCGCTCCCATTCTGTCCTATTTGCTATTGTGGTCATTCTAATTTTGAAAAAGTATTCAGGTTTTGGCTGGGCGCGGTGGCTCACGCCTGTAATCTCACCACTTCGGGAGGCCAAGGCAGGCGGATCACGAGGTCAGGAGATCGAGACCATCCTGGCTAACACAGTGAAACCCGTCTCTACTAAAAATACAAAAAAATTAGCCAGGCATGGCAGCAGGCGATGTAGTCCCAGCTACTTGGGAGGCTGAGGCAGGAGAGTGGCGTGAGCTTGCAGTGAGCCGAGATCACGCCACTGCGCTCTAGCCTGGACAAGAGAGTGAGACTCCGTTTCAAAAAAGAAAAAGAAAAAAGTATTCAGGTTTCGCACTCCTAAGAGTCACTACACTGGAGGAAATGCACTGCTGAGGATCTGGGGATGGGGAGAATGTGCCAAGGCACGCTCTTTCCCTCAATGTTTCAATTGCATTTAGCTCTCCAAGTCTGAGGGGAATTTTATGCTCTTTAGAGAAGGGAAGAATTTGACACTCCAGTCTGTGGCAGGCACTGCACAGCGCTAAATACACCACTTCCCCGCAGCCCTTCCAGTGAATCCATTCTAATCCTCTCTTGCTGAAAAGGATGGGCCAAGAGGCATCAGAGACATAAAAGCGAGCTTCTCTCAGCCAATTCCAGAGAACTAATGATCTGGTTTGGGGGCCTAAAGCTAACTGGAATGGAAATGATATATTATTTAAGGACGCATAATTTATTAAAAAGCCTATTTTGTACACTCACTCTCATACATGGTTGAAGACAAAAACTAAAGCAGCTAAGAGAGCCAAAGGTCCTTACAGAACACATTTAGTTTTTGGGGGGACACATCTGGATCCTCATAGGAGGTCTGGTAAGACAACATGGCCAGGATGAATTTGTTCACACTAGCCTAAACAGGGACAGAGGCTGGGTGGCTTCTCTAAGTGTGGAAATGTTACTTTGGGCCAGACAACCGTGAATGGTTGGCTTTTAACTGAAGACACTAACACCACAACATTTCCTAGACCTTCCCGAAGTCTCCGTTTATGACAGGATGTAGCCATGGTGGAACCAAAGCCAGGCAGGATTCCATGACTGCAATCACACTGCCGAGTTTCCTCTGCTGAACCACAAAAAACAGCTTGTTGAAAACATTAGCTTAATGATGACAAAGCGGCATATGGGCTATGTAATTTTCACCAAATTTTTGTACCATCTTTCACTTTTCCCCCTAAAATTGTTTCTTTTTCCCCTCCTTTCCCTGGGCAGAGCCAAGTCTAACTAGGACCACACAGGCAAATAAAATTATAAATACATCTGAATTACTGGATTCGTTTTATAAGTTACTTCAGTGGCTGGCTTTCTTTCCACTGCTGTGAATCATTCTTTATCAGCCTAAACCATTTTTCCTACTCACCAATAGCTGTCTGGGTGGGATATATGGAAGATTATGATCCGATCTGTGTTTAGGGTAGGAAAAAGCAAGCTTAGTAGAGAAACGAGTCAGCGTAGACAGGGAGCAATAAATGCCAATTTGTAAAACATCATGAAATTAAGGAAAATTAGCCAGTAGGGCTGTATGATTTTCCAGTACCACGTTTGTTAAAATATTTTTGACTTCTATTTCTATAATTACATTGGTATCGTACAAGACAGAAGGAGAGTAAGGAGACTCAGCTTCCTGTGCAGTATACAGAAGTCAGAGCCACTGCTTTGTAGCTACCCCAACTGGTCTCATCTGCCACATCATGGGTAATCTTCTTGTATCCTATCCAAAATCTCTGTGGCATTAAACAAGAATCATCAAATAGAATTCCACGTACATTTAGAGACGATCATCAGTATTCGCTGTTATAGTGGCTGCAGAACTCTACTAACAGTACAATCTGAAAAATCACAGGAACAGTGAGAGGTGGAGGAGAAAGCATTCTGTCCCTCCTCTCCTTGCCGTGTCCATCATGGTAGGAAAGAAGCAGGGTTGAATGGAGAGTCAGCGCTAGCCTGGGAGTCCTGTGATTTTTAATCTAATACACTATTCATGTTTTTGTTCTGAAGAAGCTGGACAGATTATTTCCAGAGAATACTGACCCTAAAAACTACAAGCTGACCAAAGGTTCTTGTCTCTACCCTGCTCCCTCCCTCTTTTCCACCAATCCCTTATATTATTCATGTCTCCCAAAGTCTCCAAACCACCGAAGCCTGCCCACTCCCCCTCTGTAATTGCCTCCTTCTTCCTCTGTGACCCAGTCTCTTCCGGTCTTAAATAAGCATGTTCACAGTCTTAAAATGTTTTAATCGCTATCATATGTAAGGGAAATTAAATTGACTATATTAGCTCAAAAAGCCAGAACTGGGACCTACTGGTACAGATTTTGATCCTACCCTGGGGTCAGACTCATCTTTACTCCAAAAGGAGTAAAGCCAGTGCCTGGCAACCGGCAAAGGCAGCTTCAGAAACGCCGACAGAATAAATTTAGAGAATGACGAAAATAAATAGCAGCCAGAATGAGAAGTTTGGACTTGAGAAAAATTAAATGTCCTTAAAATAATAATAATAATAACAAAGGTGGTACAGATTTGAAAAACCAATTCCTTAGAGTTTTGAATTGAACTCCCCTTGCCAAATGTGCTAGAAAAGAGTATCTTCCTGCCTCCATTCCTGCCCCAAAGAGAAACGGAAAGACTCTGCCAGCATGACAACACATTGCAGTGATGTTGTGAGAGGCAGCCACAACTCTGGAGAAAAGCTGATGATGCCACAGTCTGAAAAAACAAAAGACCTAAGATACCTTCTCTATGGTGTCTTACAAGGAAAAGCTGAAAGGGAGTCAAGAACATCCTTGGGTCTCTGTTATTGCCTCTCCATGAAAAAAACTGGAATCTTCAAATAAGACAGAAGCATATATACAGATAGGCCCCCCCAAACAAACATATGAGAGACAGGCAGGCAGGCAGACACTAACTTCAAGTTGATACCCATCCAAGGTGGACTCTATGACCTACAGTGTCCCCCATTAGGCTCCACTATACCTGTCCAGAGGCTGCAGACACAGCTGAAGCAAGACACTTAACAGAACTGCCAACAAGAATAAATGAAGTAAAACAAAGTTTTAAGTCATGAAATTGATGAGGAACTGGCATCCTGATTTCACATATAGGTCAAGCTTGCAGTGTTAGTGACTCAGGGTGAGTTGGACAACAATCAAGTTGTGACTCTCTAGGTAAAGCCTTTAGACTCAACAATGCAAATGAGCACACAGCTGGACTGCAAGTAATCTACAAGTTTCTAATTAAGGCATCGGGAGGAACATCCTCTAAGACATAATGTGTTGCTACCTGTTTTTCTCCTGGGTAGTCAAAGAAGAGGATCTTTCAGGCTCTGCAAATTCATTTAAATTTTAAATCACATTTGTGTTAGCTATATAGGTGTGCCAGCCAAAAGCTAGTAAACCATTCTTCTGAAAATGGGAAACCATTTTCACCTTATATAGCTAAACTGAAATAATCATTTACTTAGCAAATATTAGTAAACATTTAAGACAGCAGGGCATTATGCCAGGAAATTCAGAAAGGGAACCTGCAGCGAGAGGGAAGAGGATGAGAACAACTCATTTCAGACACCATCCAGCTCCCAGGGCTGAACACCAGGGCAAGAGACTACAGAACGTCTGATTCAATAACCCCAGGCAGAAAAGGCTGCCTGAATAACAGCGTGTTTCACTGAAAATATTCATACTTAGATTTCTATGCAGTGGAACTATCTTCCTTCAGAAAGAATTACCAAATGACATCGAAGGAATCACCAAATGACATCATACAAAATGGTGGAGTAGGGCACTCAAACAAGTGGTCCCTGAACTAAAATAATGAGTAAGCTAACAAATACTGACACAACCAGCTTTTTCAGAACTCTAAGAGTTAATTAAAAACCTATGATAGTAAGGAGTATGCTGAATGAAGAAAAATGCAGCTGGATTTGAGTAAGAAAGCATTGGGGTCTTTTCTCCCACTTGCCCACCACACTGTAACCCCAGCACCATGGAGCAGCCATGGGGAAGGTGGCCTGCCCTCCTAGTGTGGTTTGCTGGTATCAGGGAGTTAAAAGTAAACCTTGTTCTTAAAATACTGCAGGTATGTATTTTGACTTGCCTGGTGGTTCCCTGAGGGGCTGTACAGAGGCTGATACTTGCTTCATTCCTGTTCCCTTGGGCTGCAGTGGCGTTTCAGGTAGCAGTGGCATTTGTTGAAAGATTTAAAGATGCACACTACCTATGCCTGGGACAATGGATGGGCAAGCAACAGACAGACCAAAAGGCAGGGAAGGCAGAGGCTAAGAAGGAAGTTTCTAGAGGGAATAAAAAATGTATATGCTGTGGAAGCTAGGGTGAAAAACACATGCCTAGGATGGCATGCCACATGCTCAGAGAAGACCTGAGAGGACCACAGGTTTGACCCACTGGTGGGTCTGTGGGTTCTGCACAGCAGGAGGTGAAGGCTAAGGCAGAGTCATGGGTGACCTGGTTTAGCATTGAGGGAATGATTTAGGTCAGAACTAAGCTGCAAAGACTAGAAAAAAGTTTGGTGTTTTTTTTTTTCTTTTTGGTTCCAGACATTTAATCCTCTGTCACGTAACCGGCTGACCAGTGAGATAACAAAATGGAAATGTCAGCAACCACATGTCATCAGAACAGAGGCTTCAGTAATGATACACAGTAAAGAATGCAGTCTTTGGAAAAATCACTAAACAGATGGCAGCCCTCAACAGTAAACAACAATAGACCCTGGTTAGGGGAGAGAATCTGATTTCTGGGTATACCACATAACGATATTCACAACAACTAGTTTTCAAAAAAAATTACAAGGCATACCAAGAAACAGGAAAGTATGTCCCATTCATAGGAAAAAAATAAATTGACAGAAACCATTCCCCAAGAAGCTCAAACACTGGGCTTACTAGACAATGACTTTAAATTAACTGTCTTAAATGGAAAAGGAAATATGGACAAAAAAAGTAAAGGAAATAAAGCAATGTATAAGCAAATAGCTAATATCAGTAAAGAGATAGAAATTATAAAAAGGAATTAAATAGAAATTCTCAAATTGAAAAGTGTAACTGAAGTAAAAAATTCACTGAAGAGGTTCAATAGCAGAAGTGAGCAGGCAGAAGAAAGACTCAGCAAATGTGAAGATATTCCTATGCGTATTTTATATACTGTTAAATTATACTGAGAAATAGAAAAAAAAAAGAAGAAAAATAAGCAGAACCTTAGGGACCTGTGGTATACTATCAAGCACACCAACATATGCAAATGGGAGTTCCAGAAGAAAACCAGAGAGATAAAGAGCCAGAATGAGTATCTGAATAAATTATAACTGAAAACTCCCAAATTTGATGAAAGACATGAATCTACATATCCACAAAGCTCAACAAACTCCAAGTAGTATAAACTCAGAGAGATCTATGCTGAGACACATTACACTCAAACTGTCAAATGCCAATAACAAGAAAGAGAATCTTGAAAACAGTAAGAAAGAGGCAACTTATTATATACAAGCAATCCTAATAAAATCGACTGCCAATTTCTCATCAGAAACCATGGAGGCCAGAATACAATGGGGTGAAATATTTAAAAAGCTGAAAGACAAAAAAACTTAACCAAAAATCCTATGCTTGGCAAAATTACTAAGACAAAGGAGAAATGAAGATATTCCCAGACATACAGCAACTTAAGGAGCTAGGCCTGCCCTACGAGACATGCTAAAGAGAAATACTTCAGACTGAAAGGAAAGGATATTTCACAGGAACTCAAAGCTATATGAAGAAATAACAATCACAGGTAAAGGTAACCATAGGTAAACATAAAATTCATTATTTCTGTATTTTGGGGTTGTATCACTTCTTTTTCCCAGATGATTTAAAAGACTCGTGCATAAAACAATAACTATAAATCTATATTAATACAATATACAAAGATAAAATTGTGAAAATAACATAAAGGGGGAACAGAGCTATATAGCAGCAGGGTTCTTATATGCTATTGAAGCTACACTGGCACAATTTCAAACTAGAATGTTATAAACTTACAATATTAATTGTAATACTCATGGTAAATCAGTAAGAAAATGACTAAAAAGTATACAGAAAAAGCAGTGAAAAGGGAATCAAAAAAGTACACTAGAAAAAAAAATCAGACAAAAGAAGGCAATATTAGATGTTACGTGAAAGCAGCCAGGCATAAAAGGTTACAAATTGTCTTAGTCCATTTTGTATTGCTATTAAAGAATATCTAAGACTGGGTAATTTATAAAGAAAAGAGGTTTGTTTAGGTCACAGTTCTGCAGACTAAGGAGTTCAAGGACATGTCCCTGGCATCTGGCAAGGGCTTTCATGCTGCATCACAACATGAGATGGAGAGTGGGAGAGAAGGTCAAAGTGGAAACAAACATGTGCAAAAAGAGGGAAACGCACAAGGTGTCTTAAGGGAGTTAACAACTGACACTCGTGAGAACTAATCCTTCTCATGAAAATTAATCCATTCTCCTAAAAATGAGAACTCACTCACTACTGGGAGAACAGTACCAAGACATTCATGAAGGATCCACTCCCATAACCCGAACACCTTCCAGTAGGCTCCACTTCCCAATACTGCCATGCTGCGGATCAAATTTCAACATGAGTTTTGGTGGAGGCAAACAAACTATATCTAAACAATGGCACATACTGCGTGATTCTATTTACATGAAATAATCAGAGTGGGTAAATCCGTAAAGCAGAAAGTAGACTGGTGATTTTGAGGGGAAAGGGTTGAGTTACTGTTTAACGGGTACAGGATTTTAATTCTGGGGTAATGAAAATGTTTTGGAACTAGAGGTGGTGGTCGCACAACATTATGAATGTACTAAATATACTGAATTGTTCACTTTAAATGGTTAGTTTTATGTTATGTAATTTTACCTCAATAACAAAAGTAAGCTGGTGGAAAAAAAGTATTGACTTCTAATTTTGTTTTCATTCTGCTTATGGTAAAAATGAAATCAACCACACTTATTTCTTATAAGACCAGAATAAAAGTAGTTTTTCTAAAGAGATAGCAGAAGTAGTTTTGGCTATCTCAGCCTTACCTCTACTCAGAAAACCTTAATTCAGTCACAAATCCATTTTGAAGTTTTACACCCTTGACCTAGTCTCCCCGAAAGCAAAGATAAATGTATATGCGCATTTGTCATAGTGCCTTTTGATGTTGTCAAAAGACTCAGAATTTAGCATAGGTAACAGAAAACGAAAACACCAAAATACCCACATTTAGCTCCCATAACATCAACTGATAATCGTCATAATTAACTCCTATATTTCCAATAGCAAAGCTTAGCTTGGAATCATTAATTTAAAAACTAATATGCTGTCCGGGTGTGGTGGCTCACACCTGTAATCCCAGCACTTTGGGGGGCCAAGAGGTGGGTGTATCACCTGAGAACAGAAGTTTAAGACTAGCCTGGCTGGCCGGGCGCGGTGGCTCAAGCCTGTAATCCCAGCACTTTGGGAGGCCAAGACGGGCGGATCACGAGGTCAGGAGATCGAGACCATCCTGGCTAACACGGTGAAACCCCGTCTCTACTAAAAATACAAAAACTAGCCGGGCGAGGTGGCGGGCGCCTGTAGTCCCAGCTACTCGGGAGGCTGAGGCAGGAGAATGGCG